>NW_024721087.1:0-18081 GCF_018991925.1 Homarus americanus | reverse complement strand
GCAAAAGCCCAGCCAGTCGAACACAAAACTTTCACAGATTAGGCTGGGTATTGGGGTGATTGCAATAGGTCGTAGCTGATTTAAGGATTGTGGGTTGGTTGACTTGGGCACTGGTGATACATAAGAGGTCTTCCAGTCAGCTGGGCATCTGGCTTGACTGAGAGAAGCATTGATGATGGAGCATAGGGGTTTAGCAAGCTCCGGGGAGAACTCCTTGAAGCGTTTCATTGGTAAGTCAATGAGGGTGGTAGAGCGTTTTAATTTTAGTTTGTCCAGGCGTTTTGCTATTTCAAATACTTCTACTAAGTCAGTGGGAAGGGGGGGCTGCTGGTAGGTAAGCAGGGAGAGTGGTTGTGTCAAGCCGGGGGAGCGTCTGGCATATAGTAGCGAAGTGTGTGTGTGTGTGTGTGTGTATACTACTGTACTTTTTAGATCCTCCTACGCAACCTAACCTATTATAGTTAAGTATAGTAGGCTATACACTATTTTGTTAGTATGTGTTATAAAATGAAATTGCATGTTATTATTATTAATATTATTATTATTAATATTATTATTATTATTATTAGTAGTAGTAGTATTATTATTATTATTATTATTGTTATTATTATTACATGCTAATATAATACTAAGTTGCCCGCCAGATTTCCTCAGAGATGGGAGGAGCACATTGGCGGCGGTGTTGTTTATACTCCGCCCGATTACTCATTCCTATTCACCGAGCCAGAGCTGGCGGGCGGCGTGTTATGTGCCACGTTTTGTTTCCCATTGGGCGTACCGCTCAGCTGGGGAGTAGGAGATTTCATAAAAAGAAAGTTTGAGTGGAGAGCACACCTTTTCCTTCACATACAGTTCTCTTAGACCATCTACTAGTATAATAGTTTGCACAAAAATACTCTACACTCTTTATAGGTTATGGTTATGTTGTTGTTGTTTTTTTTGACTTCTCATCAGATTGTGCATTCAACTAATATACACTATTAGTGTGTTTATTATTATGTTTTATAGTATTATTTCGTATAATATTGGGTAACACAATTATAGTCACTAGTATAGTATATTTTCGGGGTTTATAGCAGTTTGTGGTCTAATAGTATCATGCTTTATGAGTGGTGTTCTATGTAGTGATGGATGATTAGGCAATAAAATATGCTTTGGGTGTTTATAGCAGTTTGTGGTCTACTAGTATCATGCTTTATGGGTGGTGTTCTATGTAGTGATGATTAGGCCATAAAATATGCTTTTGGTTTATTGCTAACAAAATATACTTTGCTCTACCGCTGGAGTGCAAAACATGGTGAAACTTACATACACCGTTAATAAAGTATTGGTGGAAGAAGAAGAAGAAGTAAGAGGAAGAATTGTGGAGGGAATGAACACTGAGACAATGTAAAGCCTCCAGGATGGCGGCAGCGTTTCTGTTATTAATATATAATAAGACAATAGGAAAATATGTTGTTGTCTCTACCTGTATTATTACCTTTGCGATAGCATGGTTAAATTTGGGGAGGACAGAGGAAGGAGCAGGAGGTTAGGAAGGGATTTGTAGTGGGAGAGATAGTGTCTGTGATCCTCGGGTCACCACTCCTCGGATTATGTCAGTTCAAGTTTAGAAGCTCAAACAACTTTCCGTGATTACGAATTGGCAACCTTTCGATTTACAACAGGTACCTACTTACTGCTACAGTAGGTAGGTGAACAGGGACCAAGGGGGCTAGGAAGAGTGTCCAAACAACTTGCCTGTGTGATGTAGTCGTGGCCAGAATTAGGTTAGGATACAGACACATCTGGCTAGTTAGTAACGCTGTACCCATACCGGAACACTCAGCATGTAAACTTGGTAATACACCTTTAAAGCACTACTATATTATTGAATGGGACACTGTCAAAGACTTCAGGCCACCTCACTTATTGTATCTTGAACTATGTCATTACTTCATTGAGGACATTACATTCTTGCTCTTTATCCCAAATTGGCTAGCCCACACTGGTAAATGTGTACTGTACTGTCAATGAATCTGATGTATTTCTTTGTGTATGAACCTGACTGAAAATAAGGTCGCCTCCCTGGCTGCTGCTGCTGCTAAAGCTGCTTCTGCTTCTGCTTCTGCGCCCTTCTAAGTCCCGTTTAAGTCCCCCACCCCAGGCCCCCACAACCGCCCTTCACATCTACACCATTCTAAATCAATTTCACTCTATTTCCACAATACTATGCTAATTACACGTAAAATAGAGTGTTATCCTGCAAAACGTTGATGTCGTATATTTCTCTCTTTAAGTGATATCCTGTGGCTCCGAAAGGAGCCTGTTTGGTTAGGTTGTCTTGTGTGAACGAACCTTGGGTTCTTATTTCTTCTCTGTCTTCTTTGGGAGGAGCACAGCTTGGATGTTAGGAAGGACACCCCCTTGGGCAATGGTGACTCCAGACAGGAGCTTGTTCAGCTCCTCGTCATTGCGAATGGCAAGCTGAAGATGACGCGGGATAATGCGGGTCTTCTTGTTGTCGCGGGCGGCGTTACCGGCCAGCTCGAGCACTTCTGCTGCCAGGTACTCCATGACGGCTGCAAGGTACACAGGGGCACCTGCACCAACGCGCTCAGCATAGTTGCCCTTACGCAAGAGACGGTGGATTCTACCCACGGGGAACTGGAGTCCGGCCCTGCTAGAACGGGACTTTGACTTGCCCTTCACTTTGCCTCCCTTGCCGCGTCCTGCCATGTTGCTGCTGCTGCTTTTCGTGATAGGAGTTAAATTTCCGCCCGCCACCTTGGTCTTTTATACCAAGCTCAGGATCAGGCCAGGTGGCCGTCTCGCGGACCCAACCAATGTAAGAGAGCCGTAGCTGCAGCCAGTCTGATCCTGAGCGGCCCGCTCGGTATATAAGGAAAAGTTAGTCGGGCCAGTTTTCAATTCTCTCGCTCCGCGCCACGAGTAACTGTGCTGCCATGCCTCCCAAAACTTCCGGAAAGGCTGCCAAGAAGGCTGGAAAGGCCCAGAAGGCCATTGCCAAGGGTGACAAGAAGAAGAAGCGCAGGAGGAAGGAAAGCTACAGCATCTACATCTACAAGGTACTGAAGCAAGTGCACCCCGACACAGGAGTCTCCTCCAAAGCTATGTCCATCATGAACTCTTTCGTGAACGACATCTTCGAGCGCATCGCTGCCGAGGCTTCCCGCCTGGCGCACTACAACAAACGCTCCACCATTACAAGCCGGGAAATCCAGACAGCTGTCCGACTCTTGCTGCCCGGTGAACTGGCCAAGCATGCCGTGTCTGAGGGCACCAAGGCTGTCACCAAGTACACCTCTTCCAAGTAAGAGGTTACTTGTGCACAACAAACACGCCATCCCACTACTACAACTTAATCGGCTCCATCGGAGCCACAGTTACATGTTAAAGAGACAGTTACCGACAGTGATATATTGAGAGGGAAATAAATAAAAAAAAATTATAATAATCTGCATTCTCTATTGGCGTAGAAACAGGACTAAATCGAAACATTATAAATAAATAAATAAATTCTGCGTGGAGTACTTTTACACCCACTGCAAAGTGACATACATGGAGTGTGTTTGGGTTTCATTTCTTGTTTGCAGCACGCCTATTTCATGTAAACAATTCATTTTATTTTATTTTATTGAATTTTTTTTTATTTTAGTTATTTATTTACTTACTTATTCTTTATATATTAATTTGTTACTAGCTCTTGTTTTTTGCACCCACCCACCTCCCGAATTGATGACCTACTATACATTCGTGCCTGCACGACTGTTACCAACTTACCGTTAGGCGATTTGGGTAACCGAAATTAACGCTCTCCTACCACCAACCATTTCGATTGTCATGAAAATTATCTTCAGAACAGTTCTTTGGCCCTGAGAAGGGCCGAGTTATAGATGTCTGGTAGGTTTTGTTGTGCTTTTTCTTTTTCCTCAAGGAAGAGGACTTAAGCACGCTCTCCGCGGATGCGCCGGGCCAGCTGGATGTCCTTGGGCATGATGGTAACGCGCTTGGCGTGAATGGCACACAGGTTGGTGTCCTCGAAAAGACCCACCAGGTAAGCCTCAGAGGCTTCCTGCAGAGCCATGACGGCAGACGACTGGAAGCGCAGGTCAGTCTTGAAATCCTGGGCGATCTCACGCACCAGGCGCTGGAAGGGCAGCTTCCTGATGAGTAGCTCTGTGCTCTTCTGGTAACGACGGATCTCACGAAGGGCGACGGTTCCGGGCCTGTAACGATGGGGCTTCTTGACACCACCGGTCGCTGGGGCGGACTTGCGAGCTGCCTTGGTGGCAAGCTGCTTCCGTGGAGCCTTGCCTCCAGTGGACTTGCGGGCAGTCTGTTTAGTACGGGCCATCTCGACGACGAAATAGTAAATACGGGCGGCCTGGTTGTTTGTTGTTGTATAGATTGTCGGACCGTAGTCCGACACGGGCCTTTGCCTATAGGCGGCCGTTTGGTGGTTCCGGCTGGAGCTCCAGGAGCAGCCAGACCGGATTGGGATTGGAGGTGGTCCCACCTGCAGATTGGAGGGATACTGCAGGTTGCAAGTGTGAGCGGACCCCCGATCAGTGGACGCTTACCACCGGCCCCCACTCTTGGACGTGGTCAGCCTCGGAGTGGCGCGCCCCCCGAACTGGGGTCCGCACTTGCTGGGAGAGGATGCTTTCTAAGCTATCTGGGTGGTGGGTATCGTGTGATGACCCGGAGTAGGTGGTGAATGTGGTCTGTATGGGCCTTTCGGGTTAGAGTGGCCGCTGGTGTTGTGTGTGTTTCTTGGGAGATTTGAGTTCTGTCTCGGAGGCTTTGTGTGACCTCGCAATCGAGGAGATAGTGTTCGAGTGGGTTGGCTGCTGGCTCCTGACAGTAGGTGCATTCCGTGACGTCATTTCCGATCATCTGCCAGGAGCACTTGTACCCTAGTCGTAGTCGGTGAAGGCTGACTTGGGTTTGTCTTGGAGTTTTCTTGTCTGCGAAAGGTGGTTCCCCTTTTGTGGCCGCCAGGTACCATTTGGCTGATTGGGAACCAGCGTTGAGTGCATGAAGGAAGCTCTTTTTGATGTGGAGCTTGGTAGTCTTTCTGAGGTGATTTTTGATCTGTTGCACACTTGCTGGAACTTGGATGTGTACGCTACTGGAACGTGTAGCTGCCTTGGCTGCTTCGTCTGCCACGTCGTTTCCTCCGATCCCTACATGACTGGGAATCCAGTGTAAGACGACTGGTCGGTTTTGGCTTTGGAATTCCTGTAGCTGCGCGAGGATCGAGGTGATGATGTGGACGTTGTCTCTTGGTTGACTGTGTTGCAGCGCTTGCATGGCCGATTTCGAGTCCGTGTGAATTATGACGGACTTGTTGTGTTGTGTTGCAGCGTGTTGTAGGGCCTTTGAGATTGCTACCAGTTCTGTTTGTAGGGTGGAGCAGTCGTTGGAAAGTCTCCATTTGAGGGTCTGACCTTGGGTGTAGAAGGCCGCTCCGGATCTGTGATGTTTTGGGTCCACCGAGCCGTCTGTGAAGTATGATGCTGCATCAGCCGGTGTCTCGGTGGCTATGGCTTGGAGAGATATTTTTTTGAGGTCCTCCTTCTGGAGGTTGGCTTTACTGTCGCCGAGGTCGGTGAATTTGAGTGTGGCTGGTGGAGGGCTCCATGGTGGAGGAACAGTGTAACCATTGTCTCGTGTGTCTTGGTTGTTCTTGACGAGTGTTTCTGCTTGCAGGTGTCGGATGACCTCGCTTGCCTCGTGCGACCAGGTGGCCCCTCGCACTCTGTGGTCGAGGTGGAGAGAGGCACTGATTCGAATCTTGGCAGCTGTGGGCTTGTCTGCTCTGCAGATTTTGGCGAGGAGACCGGCTGTCACCTGCTTGACTCGTACTGCCAGGGGTGGTAGCTCGGTTTCCATTTGCAGATTGCAAATTCTGGTCCACATGGGTGCTCCGAGCATGGTCCTGAGAGCATTGTTTTGAATGACTTCTAGCTTAGCTATTTGGTCTTCTCTCAGTCCAATGAGTGCTGGAGCACTGTAATCTACCAGCGATCTGATGGCGGCTGTGTAGTAGGCTTTGAGCACATGAAGGTTTGCTCCTGCGGATTTGCTGGTGAGCGACCTCATTATATTGTGTCTGCTCTTCGTCCTGTGCCTGAGATACTCGAGTTGCGGCTTGAAGGTGAGTTTCTGGTCAAACCAGATTCCAAGACACTGGTGGGCGTTGGTCCAGACTACCGGCGTGTTTTGTATGGAGAGCGTCTTGTCTGGTGTGTCTGTGCAGATGGCCATCGCTTTCGACTTGGCTGGATTTATCTTGAGTCCAAGTCTGTTGCACTCCTCTTCTATAAGTTGGAGTGCGTGTTGCGTGTTGGCTAGTCTGTTCGATCCTCTTACTATGAGCTGTAAGTCGTCTGCATAGCATAGGAGCTTGGCTGTTTGTCTGAAGGGAAGTTTGACTAGATTTTCCATCAGGACATTGAACAGCATTGGACTGAGGATGCCTCCTTGTGGGGTTCCGTTTTCGTGGACCCTGTAGCTTGAGGTTGCTCCCTGAAAGCGTACTCGTGCTTCTCTCTGTGTGAGGTAGTTCTGGATCCACCCCAGCAACCTTCCTTTGACGCCTTTTTTAGCGAGCGTAGTTGTAATGGCCAAAGGATTTGCTAGTTCGAAGGCTTTCTCCAGGTCGAGGAAGACCACCAGAGCTGGTTTGTTGTCCACTGTGCTGAGTATCTCGGCGATGTTGTTGCCTGTGCCGGTGTTCTCGGTGTAAGCAAAGATGTGAGGGTGTGGGCTGCCTACTTTCCACTTGAGTCGGTTGAGAGCCATTCTTTCTCCGGTCTTCGCTATGCAGCTGAGAAGGGAGATGGGCCTCGGCTTGTCTGGTTCTCTGGGCTTCGGAATGGGCTGTATATCTGCCTTCTTCCATTCCGGTGGGAGTCTTTGTGCTGTCCACGCAGCATTGATGGCTTGCAGCAGAGCCTCGTGTCCGGCTGTACCGGCATGAGAGAGCATGGAGTAGGTTATCCTGTCGGCCCCTGGAGCTGTATCCTTGCTTCGTTTTAGCGACTTCTGGAGTTCTTGCTGGTTGAATGGTCTGTCAGTGTCATCTTCACTGTTGCAGGCCTCTTCGATCATCTGGAGTCTGACCTGTCGCAGACGCCGTTGTGTCTCCTCCGCCTGTCTCGGGAGGTTCTTCGTTGCTGCTCGGTCAGAGAACAGTTTTGCAAGTCTCTCGGCTTCCTCTTCTGGGTTGGGATGAGTTGGTGGTGGTGGTGTCGCCTTCCCAGATGCCCTTCGGATCTGGGCCCACATCTTGCCAAGGGAGGTGTGCTCGTTCAGTTCGGAGCACCACTTGAGCCAGCTTGCGTTTTTAATTTCTTCCTTCTCTTCCCTGGTATCCTTGACTATGACTTGCAGGAGATGTCTGTTTGTTGCCGTGGGATGTCTCCTGTAGTTTCTTCGGGCCATGTTCACTCTGTGGTTGAGTTCTTTCACCCTGGGACAGTAGTACCAGTAATCATTGTACTGTCTTGATGTGGGTTTTGTTTTTGGGATAGCCTCTTCTGCCGCTAGGTGAAACGCCTCGACCAATTGGTGGTGGAGGGTTGTCTCATCCGCGGGTGCTGCGCCGGCCGGCTGTGATTTTTCGCGCCACTTAGCCAGGTGTTTCTTGAAGAGTCCCCAGTCTGCCTTTTGAGTGTTGTATCTCCATCTCGGGGGGGGTGGAGTGGGGAGTTTGTTCACCTTCAGCGTTGTTAGGGTGGCGAAGTGGTCACTGGTCAGCGTGGGGTGTATCTGCCAGGAGGCCGAAGGCTGTAGTGCACTGGAGACGAAGGTTAGATCTAGCCTTCCTCCCCTAGTGTGGGTGGGCTCTCCGGTGTTCAGGAGGCAGATCTCGGGTGTATCTTGAAAGGTGGTGTATAGGTGTAGGCCGTCTTCATTTGTGGGGCTTGCCGAGCTTAGGAAGGGATGATGTGCGTTGAAATCCCCTCCTATGAGTGTGGCGTGGTCGGCGGCCGAAGCAAATAATTGAGTAACCTCCAGTGAGCCCCTTGGGTTCTTGTAGATGTTGTGAACAGTTAATTCCCGTTCTTGGAGGGTTACTTTGACGGCCTGTGTCTCGATGTTTTCCCCACATGGAAATTGCTGCGTGACATCGGCGGAGGGTATGCTTGACTTGACCAAGATCATACATCCTCTTGTTGACGCCTGCGTGAAATGCCTCCTGTATGTCTTGTAACCGCTGAATTTGAAACAGTGGTGTTCTTGTAGAAGTGTTTCTTGTAGGAGTATGATGTCAAGCTTGTCCTTGGCTGCTGCTTCTTGTAGGAGGTGTTTCTTGTTTTTGATGCCCTGAGCATTCCATGTTAGGATGTTCAGGGTGCTGACGTTTTCCACCACTGTTTCATCGGGGACTTCTGGTGGTCCTCGATGGAGATGTCCAAGTTCGATTCCAACTGAATCAGGTCCATGTCTTCGTGTTCTGTGGTTTTTGCCTTCTGGGCCGTGGTTCGGTTCAGGGGAGTTGAAACGTCCAGTTTCTTTCTGGGAGCTGTCGGTATCTTGGGAGCTGTCGGTATCTTGGGTTCTCTGGTGGCCTTCTTCGGTGTAGAGTGTACCTCGGCTGTTACTCGTGTGCGGACCGGCGTGGCTTCCTCCACTGAGGTGGCTGGAGCTGTGGCGACTTGCCCGAGGACGCTCCCCATGAGTATTTGGAGCTGTGTGGGTTGGATCTTGTGGCCCAGTAGTCCGGCTAGGCCCTCCGCGAAGGTCGTCAGTACATTGGCTAGGTCTGATATGTGTATCATTCCTTCTGGTGCCTTGGTGTGTGCTTCTTTTGTCTTTCTCGTGGTTGTCGTTCTCTGCTGCTTGGGTGGCTGAGGTGTGGCTGTAGTGAGGCCAGGAAACTGGGCTGCACTTTGGGTGTTGACTGGCTGAGGAGGTTGTCTTTGTTGTTTGGGCCTTTGGGTTCCCCACACGAAGGTACTTGGTGGGGCTGGTGTGTAGGCGGTGGGGGCCGGTCTTGCTGCTGGTCGGTTTGCCTGGACCCTCTTTGTTCTCTCGGAGCATCCAGGATTCCAGGCGTGGTGTTTGCCCCCGCAGTTGGCACACTTGGGGGCAATTTTTTCCCCATTTTTCAGTTTGGTGAGGCAGGACTGTGTGCCGTGCTTCTGTGCGCAGACTGCGCAGATTTCCCTGTACGTGCACCTTGTCTGATGGTGCCCGTATTTCTGGCATCTGAAGCATCGCAGGGGCTCTGGGACGAAGGGCCTCACTTCGTAGATCCCCCAGGTTTTGAGGTCTATGGTGCTGGGGGTGAGCCGTAGTGCGTTATGAGGACTTGTTTCGTGGTGGCCGTCTTGTCGGACAGGGGAGAGCATCTCTCGGCTTTTAGGATCTTCGGGTGGTTCTCCAGGGGTTCGAGAGGTAGTTCCTTTGGGTACCGGAGGACTACCGACTTCATCAGTTTCTGGGCGGGGTCTAGCTTGGTTGAAGTAATGGTGGTGGTGTTTTGTAGGTAAGTGTCGAGGGTGGTGGCGGAGTTCTTGTCTTTGGGGTGAACGATCATCTCCCCCTTTAGGTTGGGCCGCACTGAGAACTTGGCCAGTGGGTTTTGCTTTTCCATCTCTGTGACGGCGGCATATGTTGTTTTTGCGTCCGTTTTCGTGATCCGGAATTTTGGCAGTGTCGTTGGAGGTGAGCTGGTGGTGGTGATGGGTGCCTTGGGGGCTGCTTGACGGCAATCGTTTCCCGAAAGGGCACGTCGGCGTTTCTTATTTTCTACCTTCGTCCAATTGTCCTCAGTAGCGGTAGCAGTGGTGGTGGTGGTGGTGGAGTTGTTGGAGGTGGTGGCAGAGTTCCTACTTTTCAGGGCTTCGTTGAAGGCGCGTAACTGGTCTGCTTTCTCTGTGCGAAGCCTGTCGTGGTTCGGGTCGTCAGGTTGGCGGTTCAGGCGGGGATCGCGGTTAGGAGGGCGTACGCGCTCCATAACCGGGCTTATATACAGACATTCTCCACCTCAGTGGCCACCTCATTGGCCACGAGTGCCGCATGCGTCATCCGCAAGCTACGCCCCACCTCCAAGAGGGAGGGACGGCCTTGGATGAACGATACTACCGCTGCGTCCACAGCACGCCACCTACTCCCACCAAACCGTGGGCGAAGCCACACCAGGACCACCTGTAGTAGCAACCACAACAACATGACTGGACGAGGCAAAGGAGGCAAGGGACTTGGAAAGGGTGGCGCCAAGCGTCATCGTAAGGTGCTTCGTGACAACATCCAGGGTATCACCAAGCCCGCCATTCGTCGTCTAGCTCGGCGTGGAGGTGTTAAACGTATATCCGGCCTCATCTACGAGGAGACCCGCGGCGTCCTCAAGGTGTTTCTGGAGAACGTCATCCGTGACGCCGTCACCTACACCGAGCACGCAAAAAGGAAGACCGTCACCGCCATGGATGTGGTGTATGCCCTGAAACGGCAGGGCCGCACCCTTTATGGTTTTGGTGGTTAATCAACCTGATGGACGGGCGCACACCACCACCACCACCACGACAAACAAATATACGGACCTAATTTTAGGTCCACATTTAAATCGCTAAAGAGTTGGTTAGACACTGAGTAAATCGTTGAAAATATATCCAATAACATGATCCTCTCTAATTCTGGACTTGTGGTATGAGTATAGGTTGTGCGTGAACGTGTTGGAACCACTTCCTAATAATTGTCAGTCAGTCAGTCAACATTCACCTAACCTCCAGGTACCTCACCTAACTTCCTGTAGCGTCACCGAACCTCACGAAATGTAACCCAATGTAGTTTATAATCTATCCTAACATGACATAACATAACCACGCACTATATTACTTCGGTAAGAGTAATGAGTTTTAATACGCAAAGTTGCAGTTATCATTCATTCATACATACATACATACATACATACATACATACATACATACATAACATGCTAGTGGCAGGGGGGATTGAAGTGAATTTTAGGAGGATAGAATAGGTGCAGTGGCTAAACAGCGCTTGCGTGAGGGACTTTAAGCAGCAACTCGCCTGGATGCGGCAGGATAGAGTCAGGTCAAGCGTCCGGTGCATGTTGGGTTCCGCCATGGTTTCTCAGTGTTTGGTCGGCTTGATTGTGTGTGTTGTTTTCTTGTTTGGAGGAAATGTCTTGGTATTCTTCTTCTTAGCTTGAAGTTGATTTTCTTCTAACTCTTCTCCTCTTGTTGTTCGTCTTCCTCGTGTCTGCTATCATTCTGTAAAGACTCTATATATGTATGTAGGTATGAGTGAGTAACAGTTGCCGGTTACAGTGATACTTCATATTCGCTGGTGTTGTACTGTATGGCTTCGGTATTTCTTAATATACAAACGGCACCGTTAGGGGATTGAGGTATTTAAAAACCAGCCTGCATTACTTATATATAGAAATAAATAATGTGGCTTGGACAATAATGACGACTACTCTCTCCTACCTTCCCCAAACAAGGGCTTTTCGAAAGTATACATTGGACACAAATGACTTAGTACATCATAAATTGGTGGTTTAACAAAAGCCCTCATTAGAGAAAGGTGAAGGAGCACACAGTGAACATACAGATTAATGTTTGCACGCGTAGATCATGTAAGGTGAGATGTTGAACACCAGACACGTAGTGTAGTAACTCCCTCACAGATGGCGTTATGAGGGGCCTGATGATGTAGCAGTTACCTCACAGATGGTGTTATGAGGAAATTCACATGATGATGCTGTAGCAAAACATTCACTACGTGTTGTCGTAGCATCTTGGGGACACCACGTGGTCGACATGACTCACTCATTCAAGTGGGTGAGGTGTGGTCCCAGGCCTCTCTATCGTGGAGTCTCAGGGGAAGTATAACTGGGTACCTGGGACCTCACTGTGTGAAGGTGGTTAGCTAGCTTGGGTAAGACTCAACTGCCGAGTTGTTTTTCACTGAGTTAAGCACTGTTCACCACTATTCATCACTGGTTCCATTCCTTGGCCAAATGAGATAGTACCTTATGGCAAGAACTTGTTGATAGTCCGCTGGGGAGGAGGGTTCAGGGGAGTGAGTTGGTATGGGCCAACATATAAATAATAATAATAATAATAATAATTAACGGTTTATTGAAAGAGCTTGGCAGCCAGAAGACTGAAAATATACAGTTACATATTTGGGGAATGGGTTACGAATTACAAATAATATACAAGTAACATGAGTGACACAAATAAGACATATAATAACTAGCTGGGGAAAAGCTCAAACTACAGTTCATTTCAACATAGTGACAGTGCAAGGAGTAGTGTTTACTGGGAGTGAGTACACTGATTTATTACAAGTTATCGATAATTTTTACAATGGTTGGGACTGGGCTGTTCTTATAGAGATCAGTTCGTGCACGTATGGGCTGGATGCGGTTGTGGTGTCGAAGAGCAATTCTCGGACTAGGGATCTCAGGTGGTAGTAGGAGCCGGTGTCGGGGATGGTGTAGAAGCTTCTTACCAAATTTGCAGATGAGGTCGTGGTGATGGTCAGTGAGAGTCTAAAGGGTCGATATGTGGAGTAGGAAGGGTAGAGAATAATCTTGCATGGCCTCTTTTGCACTTTTTCGAGGTGTTTACGTTGTGTGGCATTTAGGGAGGAAGACCAGGTGGAGGAGGCATAGGTGAGCTTGGGAAGTATGAATGTTGTGGAAACACTGAGGAGCTCGTGTGCAGGAACACCGAGGGACTTGAGTCGGCGTAGGAGGTGGAGACAGAAACTGGAGGATTTGATAACTTCACTGACGTGTGGTTTCTAATTTAGTTTGTTGTCTATATGTATGTGTGTGTGTGTGTGTGTGTATATACTACTGTACTTTTTAGATCCTCCTACGCAACCTAACCTATTATAGTTAAGTATAGTAGGCTATACACTATTTTGTTAGTATGTGTTATAAAATGTAATTGCATGTTATTATTATTAATATTATTATTATTAATATTATTATTATTCTTATTATTATTAGTATTATTATTATTATTATTATTATTTTTATTATTGTTATTATTATTACATACTAATATAATACTAAGTTTCCCACCAGATTTCCTCAGAGATGGGAGGAGCACATTGGCGGCGGTGTTGTTTATACTCCGCCCGATTACTGATTCCTATTCACCGAGCCAGAGCTGGCGGGCGGCGTGTTATGTGCCACGTTTTGTTTCCCATTGGGCGTACCGCTCAGCTGGGGAGTAGGAGATTTCATAAAAAGAAAGTTTGAGTGGAGAGCACACCTTTTCCTTCATATACAGTTATCTTAGACCATCTACTAGTATAATAGTTTGCACAAAAATACTCTACACTCTTTCTAGGTTGTTGCTATTTTTTTTTTTTTTTTTTTTGACTTCTCATCAGATTGTGCATTCAACTAATATACACTATTAGTGTGTTTATTATTATGTTTTATAGTATTATTTCGTATAATATTGGGTAACACAATTAGAGTCACTAGTATAGTATATTATTGGGGTTTATAGCAGTTTGTGGTCTAATAGTATCATGCTTTATGAGTGGTGTTCTATGTAGTGATGATTAGGCAATAAAATATGCTTTGGGGTTTTATAGCAGTTTTTGTGGTCTACTAGTATCATGCTTTATGGGTGGTGTTCTATGTAGTGATGATTAGGCCATAAAATATGCTTTTGGTTTATTGCTAACAAAATATACTTTGCTCTACCGCTGTAGTGCAAAACATGGTGAAACTTACATACACCGTTAATAAAGTATTGATGGAAGAAGAAGAAGAAGAAGAAGAAGAAGAAGAAGAAGAAGAAGAAGAAGAAGAAGAAGAAGAAGAAGAAGAAGAAGAAGAAGAAGAAGAAGAAGAAGAAGAAGAAGAAGAAGAAGAAGAAGAAGAAGAAGAAGAAGAAGAAGAAGAAGAAGAAGAAGAAGAAGAAGAAGAAGAAGAAGAAGAAGAAGAAGAAGAAGAAGAAGAAGAAGAAGAAGAAGAAGAAGAAGAAGAATTGTGGAGGGAATGAACAGTGAGACAATGTAAAGCCTCCGGGATGGCGGCAGCGTTTCTGTTATTAATATATAATAAGACAATAGGAAAATATGTTGTTGTCTCTACCTGTATTATTACCTTTGCGATAGCATGGTTCAATTTTGGGAGGACATAGGAAGGAGCAGGAGGTTAGGAAGGGATTTGTAGTGGGAGAGATAGTGTCTGTGATCCTCAGGTCACCACTCCTCGGATTGTGTCAGTTCAAGTTTAGAAGCTCCAACAACTTTCCCTGAATACGAATTGGCAACCTTTCGATTTACAACAGGTACCTACTTACTGCTACAGTAGGTAGGTGAACAGGGACCAAGGGGGCTAGGAAGAGTGTCCAAACAACTTGCTCCTGCCTGCCTGTGTGATGTAGTCGTGGCCAGAATTAGGTTAGGATACAGACACATCTGGCTAGTTAGTAACGCTGTACCCATACCGGAACACTCAGCATGTAAACTTGGTGATACACCTTTAAAGCACTATATTATTGAATGGGACACTGTCATCAAAGACTTCAGGCCACCTCACTTATTGTATCTTGAACTATGTCATTACTTCATTGAGGACATTACATTCTTGCTCTTTATCCCAAATTGGCTAGCCCACACTGGTAAATGTGTACTGTACTGTCAATGAATCTGATGTATTTCTTTGTGTATGAACCTGACTGAAAATAAGGTCGCCTCCCTTGCTGCTGCTGCTAAAGCTGCTTCTGCGCCCTTCTAAGTCCCGTTTAAGTCCCCCACCCCAGGCCCCCACAACCGCCCTTCCCATCTACACCATTCAAAATCAATTTCACTCTATTTCCACAATACTATGCTAATTTGACGTAAAATAGAGTGTTATCCTGCAAAACGTTGATGTCGTATATTTCTCTCTTTAAGTGATATCCTGTGGCTCCGAAAGGAGCCTGTTTGGTTAGGTTGTCTTGTGTGAACGAACCTTGGGTTCTTATTTCTTCTCTGTCTTCTTGGGGAGGAGCACAGCTTGGATGTTAGGAAGGACACCCCCTTGGGCAATGGTGACTCCAGACAGGAGCTTGTTCAGCTCCTCGTCATTGCGAATGGCAAGCTGAAGATGACGTGGGATAATGCGGGTCTTCTTGTTGTCGCGGGCGGCGTTACCGGCCAGCTCGAGCACTTCTGCTGCCAGGTGCTCCATGACGGCTGCAAGGTACACAGGGGCACCTGCACCAACGCGCTCAGCATAGTTGCCCTTACGCAAGAGACGGTGGATTCTACCCACGGGGAACTGGAGTCCGGCCCTGCTAGAACGGGACTTTGACTTGCCCTTCACTTTGCCTCCCTTGCCGCGTCCTGACATGTTGCTGCTGCTGCTTTTCGTGATAGGAGTTAAATTTCCGCCCGCCACCTTGGTCTTTTATACCAAGCTCAGGATCAGGCCAGGTGGCCGTCTCGCGGACCCAACCAATGTAAGAGAGCCGTAGCTGCAGCCAGTCTGATCCTGAGCGGCCCGCTCGGTATATAAGGAAAAGTTAGTGGGGCCAGTTTTCAATTCTCTCGCTCCGCGCCACGAGTAACTGTGCCGCCATGCCTCCCAAAACTTCCGGAAAGGCTGCCAAGAAGGCTGGAAAGGCCCAGAAGGCCATTGCCAAGGGTGACAAGAAGAAGAAGCGCAGGAGGAAGGAAAGCTACAGCATCTACATCTACAAGGTACTGAAGCAAGTGCACCCCGACACAGGAGTCTCCTCCAAAGCTATGTCCATCATGAACTCTTCCGTGAACGACATCTTCGAGCGCATCGCTGCCGAGGCTTCCCGCCTGGCGCACTACAACAAACGCTCCACCATTACAAGTCGGGAAATCCAGACAGCTGTCCGACTCTTGCTGCCCGGTGAACTGGCCAAGCATGCCGTGTCTGAGGGCACCAAGGCTGTCACCAAGTACACCTCTTCCAAGTAAGAGGTTACTTGTGCACAACAAACACGCCATCCCACTACTACAACTTAATCGGCTCCATCGGAGCCACAGTTACAGGTTAAAGAGACAGTTACCGACAGTGATATATTGAGAGGGAAATAAATAAAAAAAAAATTATAATAATCTGCATTCTCTATTGGCGTAGAAACCGGACTAAATCGAAACATAATAAATAAATAAATAAATTCTGCGTGGAGTAGTTGTACACCCACTGCAAAGTGACATACATGGAGTGTGTTTGGGCTTCATTTCTTGTTTGCAGCACGCCTATTTCATGTAAACAATTTTTTTTTTTTTTTTTATTGTATGTTCTTTTATTTTATTTATTTATTTACTTACTTCTTCTTTATATATTTATTTGTTACTAGCTCTTGTTTGTTGCACCCACCCACCTCCCGAATTGATGACCTACTATACAATCGTACCTCCACGAATGTTACCAACTTACCGTTAGGCGATTTGAGTAACCGAAATTAACGCTCTCCGTCCACCAACCATTTCGATTGTCATGAAAATTATCTTCAGAACAGTTCTTTGGCCCTGAGAAGGGCCGAGTTATAGATGTCTGGTAGGTTTTGTTGTGCTTTTTGTTTTTCCCCAAGGAAGAGGACTTAAGCACGCTCTCCGCGGATGCGCCGGGCCAGCTGGATGTCCTTGGGCATGATGGTAACGCGCTTGGCGTGAATGGCACACAGGTTGGTGTCCTCGAAAAGACCCACCAGGTAAGCCTCAGAGGCTTCCTGCAGAGCCATGACGGCAGACGACTGGAAGCGCAGGTCAGTCTTGAAATCCTGGGCGATCTCACGCACCAGGCGCTGGAAGGGCAGCTTCCTGATGAGTAGCTCTGTGCTCTTCTGGTGACGACGGATCTCACGAAGGGCGACGGTTCCGGGCCTGTAACGATGGGGCTTCTTGACACCACCGGTGGCTGGGGCGGACTTGCGAGCTGCCTTGGTGGCAAGCTGCTTCCGTGGAGCCTTGCCTCCAGTGGACTTGCGGGCAGTCTGTTTAGTACGGGCCATCTCGACGACGAAATAGTCAATACGGGCGGCCCGGTTGTTGTTGTTGTTGTATAGATTGTCGGACCGTAGTCCGACACGGGCCTTTGCCTATAGGCGGCCCGTTTGGTGGTTCCGGCTGGAGCTCCAGGAGCAGCCAGACCGGATTGGGATGGAGGTGGTCCCACCTGCAGATTGGAGGGATACTGCAGGTTGCAAGTGTGAGCGGACCCCCGATCAGTGGACGCTTACCACCGGCCCCCACTCTTGGACGTGGTCAGCCTCGGAGTGGCGCGCCCCCCGAACTGGGGTCCGCACTTGCTGGGAAAGGATGCTTTCTAAGCTATCTGGGTGGTGGGTATCGTGTGATGACCCGGAGTAGGTGGTGAATGTGGTCTGTATGGGCCTTTCGGGTTAGAGTGGCCGCTGGTGTTGTGTGTGTTTCTTGGGAGAGTTGAGTTCTGTTTCGGAGGCTTTGTGTGACCTCGCAATCGAGGAGATAGTGTTCAAGTGGGTTGGCTGCTGGCTCCTGACAGTAGGTGCATTCCATGACGTCGTTTCCGATCATCTGCCAGGAGCACTTGTACCCTAGTCGTAGTCGGTGAAGGATGACTTGGGTTTGTCTTGGAGTTTTCTTGTCTGCGAAAGGTGGTTCCCCTTTTGTGGCCGCCAGGTACCATTTGGCTGATTGGGAACCAGCGTTGAGTGCGTGAAGGAAGCTCTTTTTGATGTGGAGCTTGGTAGTCTTTCTGAGGTGATTCTTGATCTGTTGCACACTTGCTGGAACTTGGATGTGTACGCTACTGGAGCGTGTAGCTGCCTTGGCTGCTTCGTCTGCCACGTAGTTTCCTCCGATCCCTACATGACTGGGAATCCAGTGTAAGACGACTGGTCGGTTTTGGCTTTGGAATTCCTGTAGCTGTGCGAGGATCGAGGTGATGATGTGGACGTTGTCTCTTAGTTGACTGTGTTGCAGCGCCTGCATGGCCGATTTCGAGTCCGTGTGAATTATGACGGACTTGTTGTGTTGTGTTGCAGCGTGTTGTAGGGCCTTTGAGATTGCTACCAGTTCTGTTTGTAGGGTGGAGCAGTCATTGGAAAGTCTCCATTGGAG
>NW_024721086.1:0-34452 GCF_018991925.1 Homarus americanus | reverse complement strand
AACAACCTAAGCCAACATAACCCAACAACCAAACCCTAACGCCAGCAACAGCAAACTAACGTAACCTAACAACCTAAACTAACGCAACCTAACAGCCACAAACCTAACGCCAACATAACAACCAAACCTAACGCCAAACTACATAACAACATATAACAGCAAAATAACAACAGCCTAAACTAACGCAACCCAACAGCAAACTAACATAACCTAACAGCCTAAACTAACATACCAACAGCAACTAACGCACAACAACCTAAGCTAACATAACCTAACAGCCAAAACTAGCATAACCTAACAACCCTAAACTAACATAACACAACAGCCTAAACTAACATAACCTAACAACCCACTAACGCCTAACAACCTAAATAACACTAACCAACAACCTGAGCATAACCTAACAGCAAGCTAACATGACCTAGCATAAACTAACGCCAACCTAACACAACCTAACGCAACCTAACAACCACTAACGCCAACCTAACACTACAAACTTAACCTAACAGCCAAACTAACGCAACACAACACCTAAACTAACATAACCTAACAACTTAAACTAACATAACTTAACAACCTAAACTAACATAACCTAATAACCTAAACTAACATAACCTAACAACCTAAACTAACATAACCTAACAACCTAAACTAACATAACCTAACAACCTAAACTAACATAACTTAACAACCTAAACTAACAAAACCTAACAACTTAAACTAACATAACCTAACAACCTAAACAAACATAACCTAACAACCTAAACTAACATAACCTAATAACCTAAACTAACATAACCTAATAACCTAAACTAACATAACCTAACAACCTAAACTAACATAACCTAACAACCTAAACTAACATAACCTAACAACTTAAACTAACATAACCTAACAACCTAAACTAACATAACCTAACAACCTAACCAACATAACCTAACAACCTAAACTAACATAACCTAACAACTTAAATCCAACATAACCTAACAACCTAAACTAACATAACCTAACAACATAAACTAACATAACCTAACAACCTAAACAAACATAACCTAACAACCTAAACTAACATAGCCTAACAACCTAAACTAACATAACCTAACAACCTAAACTAACATAACCTAACAACCTAAACTAACATAACCTAACAACTTAACCTAACATAACCTAACAACCTAAACTAACATAACCTAACAACCTAAACTAACATAACTTAACAACCTAAACTATCATAACCTAACAACCTAAACTAACATAACCTAACAACCTAAACTAACATAACCTAACAACCTAAACTAACATAACCTAACAACCTAAACTAGCATAACCTAACAACCTAAACTAACATAACCTAACAACCTAAACTAACATAACCTAACAACCTAAACTAGCATAACCTAACAACTTAACCTAACATAACCTAACAACCTAAACTAACATAACCTAACAACCTAAACTAACATAACCTAACAACCTAAACTATCATAACCTAACAACCTAAACTAACATAACCTAACAACCTAAACTAACATTACCTAACAACCTAAACTAACATAACCTAACAACCTAAACTAGCATAACTTAACAACGTAAACTAACATAACTTAACAACGTAAACTAACATAACTTAACAGCCTAAACTAACATAACCTAACAACCTAAACTAACATAACCTAGCAACCTAAACTAACATAACCTAACAACCTAAACTAACATAACTTAACAACCTATACTAATGCTTTGTCCCGGAACATAGCACCAGTGACACCTGTATCTTCTTTCACTCTCTCATAATTACAGGATGAACAATGACTAGATCCCTTGTGGTCTGTAGTCATATTTGCTCTAGAGTCGGGGGAGGAGGCTAATTCTCCCGAAGTTACCTCTTCCGTTCGGTCAATTTGAACTACGACAAGACATACTCCATCGCTCTAAACAAACAGCTCAGGATAATGTTATGCAAATTGTTGTACCTGATACACTTCCGGCAAGCTAGGCGTCGCATTCTGGACTATATCACAAAAACTGTTTTTTAAGAAAAAAAACGGTTTATTTACATGATAATTTCGGAAAAAAAAAGGTTTTCATGGTACAATAAAAGCAGGTACAGTACTGTAAATATAGTAGGTATTACAAGAAATATAAATAGTTAGACAATAGATATATTTTAAGAGACGATTTAAAGGAAGGGAGCGTAGTCTTTGCTCAGATGGGTGGGGGTAAGTTGTTCCACACCTTCACACCGTGATATTGTATGGCGGTCTGGGACTGAGAGGAGCGCATGGGTGGTGGTCTTAGTAACTTTGGCCGCCTTAAGTTGTATCTGTGATTATTCTGGAAGTTATATCCTCCTAGGTCAGTTCAGTGTCATTTTATAAGCAAAAAACTTACTCAATCTAAAGGACAGATAAATAAGTCTGTAAATACTTCACTAGACCTTCGGCACCAGCCATCAAACACATCAACTCCCCTCCCCCTCCCTCCCTCTCCCCCATCTTCCCAGCCAGGGTTTGGTGGCTTTAGGCTTAAAGTTTTTATCTTATAAAATATCACAGACTAAAGTTGGTAGAATCCTTGCAACACAGCAAATAAGCCGTTTTTTCTAAAAAAACCCAGTTTTTGTGATATAGCTCTAATGCGACGTCAGCAAATGCTACCTAGGTATGTTAATTCCTAGCCAATTTGCCAGGCCAATATACAGGCAATTAAAACATCTAATTATTACTTAATAAGTAATATTAGGAGGACATGTCGCTACCTGGCATTTAATTACAATTCTCAAACCCCCTCGTTCACTTCCAACTATGCGCATCAAGAACAAAATCTCTTGCCTCAGAGAGAGCAGTAACTAAAAGTCAACTCTCGAGGGGTGGAGATGGGTGGGTTATGGACGTCGCATTCGAGCTATATCACAAAAGCCGTTTTTTAGAAAAAAAACGGCTTTTTGTTCAAGCTGAATGCGACGTCAGCAAGAATACCCGAGCAGGAGGTGGATAGGGAGGTGACTTTGCATACAAGGCTCTGCTGACTGAGGTCCCGATTATATTATAAACCGTTTTGAACATTTCCAAAATTAGGAACATTAACGGAAGGCAAAATGTTCATTTATTGAGAGGGATCATCAAGATCTTTATTTGTTGCCAATCAGGGGCACACACATTATCCCCAAGTAAACACTTAAGGGAAAATTCCTACGTGCGCACTATCACCCGGCAGGGTTGACAGTGCTGAGCCGCTAACATAGCGCTCTATTGGCAGCAACGTTCACTGTTACTCTAGCAATATTTATTGGGTTGAGATTTCCACCCTGAATTGGTCTCATATAACCCATAGAAGGTGTAAAGTCCATTTCAACATAACTCTAGATTGCTAGTAAGACCGGAAGGTCAACATTCCGGAAGGAACGCTAAGTCTAGCAGCCTCGCTGAAGTTCGCTTGAACCCACTACTGAGGACATCAAAATTATGAAGAGACAAACTCAACTCTGGTCTTTTTGCTGAGAACAAATAGGGCGGAAGCCCAAAGGTTTTTGTGAACGAACATAAGGGTATGGAGAGAGATAGTCATAGTATTCATATTAGCACGTGAATAATTGGGACAAAGATCGTAAACAATATACATATATATGTATACAGTACAGGTTGTACCTCTCCAGTCCGGCAACCTCGGGACCTGACCGGTGCCGGACCATGGAAATTGCCGGACCATGGAAATTGCCGGACCATGGAAATTCACCCTTTTCCTGGATAGATAGTGACTTGTGCTTATGCTTGGAAGCACTAGCACCACTTTCTCTGCATCATGGTCTCTTTGAAGACATATTGAAGGGTTAAATGTCGTATAGTAGCTTCTCAAATTTCGCTAGTTTTTAATTCTTAACGTATTTTATTGGAACACAAAAAAATAAATAAATAAAAATTTTGACGGCGGAAACTTGAATTTCGACGGGTTTGAACGGCCCGCCAACGTGCAGACGACGTGCATAATCGTGTAAACAGCGTCATTTCTCTTATGTACAAAAGATTCATTATTGTTTATTACTGAATGTCTTTTTTATTGAATTAATGTTTGTGTGTGCAAAATGAGCAATACAATTCATTAATAATACGTAGAATATTAAAACACACGAGGAAATGACACAGCATTGTTTTCGTTGATTACAAAGCCAGTGACTGACTGGTTCTACATATAAAACTGAAGAAAATAAGACCTTGGTTGTAACTGTAGTAAATTTAATATGGTTGTTTTAAGTAATGTTATTTAATATTAATAAATGGAACAATAGAAGTAGCTAACGATAATGGTAAAGAAAAAAGAGAGATCGCATATGTAAGTGCGCACACGTGAAAACATATCGTCATTACTTTACATAAGAATATGAAAGCAACACTTATTTACTGTTCATATATATTTTAATTAATGTTCTGAATTTGTTTTTATTGAATTAATGTGTGCGTGTGCAAAATTAACAATACAATTTATTAATAATTATAATATGTCGAATATTAGAGGAGACGAGACGGCTGCCGGCATTGTTTACCTATAAGACGAAATTTGAACATTAAAAAAATCTGCCCAAAGTTAGGGGGTCGTCTAAACCACCAAGTTTAAAATTCTTACCTCTTAAATATTGTGGTTTAGTGTGTCAAGAGTGGTGATGAAAACATCGTAAGCCACTCACAAGGTCTTACCACTAATTATTTTATACTGAAACTTACGTTTGGCAAGCTGGATTCAAATTAAGATTACCGGTATATTAAAATAATAAAAATGTATTATAAACCTGTCTAACATACCGTAAAAGAGATTTATACCCCTATAATAAACACAGCTATCATCACACACCCCTCCCCACGCCCCCCCCCCCCATTTGCCAGTGAGGAGCCGTGGAGGTGGTCAGTAATGCATACCGGTATCGGTATATTTACTCATAATAATATTTATCTCCTATAAATAATTGATTTAAATTTTATTTTTTTCCAAAGAATATTCAGTAAATGAGTGCATTAATTCTTGAAACTATCGACGGTTAATTACAGACGCTCAAGTGACGTCACTAGTGTTTACACTACACCAGCTGGTAATATTTGATGCCATTACTTGAAGTGAATTGGCCTTATTTTAAGTAACTAACTATAAATAAATACAAAAATTAAAAAAAAAGATCAAAACTGAGAAATAATATACTGTATGTATGTTGTGTTGTCAAAGTAAGAGGAACAATTGTGTAAGTACGTAATATTTTTTCACTCAAATCCTAATGAAACACTACTGGAGAACATTCCTTTGTCGCAAAACAGTTTATAAATTAAAGAAAATAATTACAGTGTGTTTAATATATTACAGTATATTATAAATAAATAAATAAAACAAATAATTCGGTAAATCTATTTAAAGTAAATGGAAAATAAGCAAACATGTTATTTACCAAGACCCTTCCGTCTGGCTCAGGGTGAGATGTAGGGGAGATAAAGAAGGCTATTTATAGCCCATCAGAAGTGACCAGTACCCTAATGCACCATAAATAATTCATTGAACATTCATTTTTGTACATAGTATATTCAGTATATATATATATATATATATATATATATATATATATATATATATATATATATATATATATATATATATATATATATATATATATATATATATATATATTTGTGTAATAAATGTATGTAGTAAGTACATACTGGTAACCTTTTTCACTCAAATCCTAATGAAACACCACAATTAGAATACGTGGTTGCTGTTGAACCACATGTTGTATAAATAGTCACACCACCGAGACGAGGGAACACTCCCACCACGCTTCAGTGACGTCACTAGTGTTTACACTACACCAGCGGGTATAATTTGATGACATTACTTGAAGTGAATTGGCCTTATTTTAAAAAATCAAGGATGGTTGGTAAAGGACTACTGAGTCAGTGGGTAAGTGTCACATTTGGGGTACTGGTCTTATACAGCAAATAGAGCTCAAAAGCTACTTTTTAAATGGAAATTTGGGGGGGGCGTCTTATGCACCCTGCTTATATAAACCGTGATATCTGGTATGTTAAAGCTTACGAAACCAGCGACTGATTGGTTCTACATATAAAACTGAAGAAAATAAGACCCTGATTTTAGCTGTAGTAAAATTAATGTAAAAAATTAATATGGTTGTTTGAAGTACCTGTAATGTTATTTAATGTTAATAAAAGGAACAATATAAGTACTACTGTTGTTTTCACTAACACTAGGGTGTGTCATACGGAGGCGAATTTTTTTTTTTTTTAGTTTGAAAAATCGGCTCATGGTATTAATGATGTAGTTCTATGTGCAGAATCATGTGATATCTTCAGATTTGAAAAGTTTTAATTTTTTGCTAGGTAAATTTTAACTTGAAATCTTATGAAAATTCAGTAAAGTCAACCCTCACTTTACGCGGTTAATGTAACCCACAGGGTACCGCGGAAAGTGAGAAACGCGTAAAGTGAATAACATAACATATGGGATTAAATGAAATAGAGACCAGCTGACCCCCAAACTCCACTTTTTCCAACACAATACCTATGTTCTAGTAAAAATAACATCTTAATTTTATGATGGTACATGCACACAATTAATACTTAAGAGAAATAGAGAAATACAGTCGCCAAGTTAATGTCCATTCAAATAATGGACACGACTCCCTCCCCCTCTTCTCACACTACACTGCTGGCTCTTCCCTCTGAGAAATTTTGGGGGGAAAACCAGGTATAGTAATAAATAATACCTCAAACTAAAGTTAGGATAATATAATTGACATTGCTGGATTCCTTGTAAGACCAGGAATATTTTGAATATAAATGTCATATATTTTTCACAAAAGATAACATATTTACTCAGATTAAACATTTTATCTAAAATTTGTATGTCTAATGCAAAATATATGATGTTTATATTCAAAATGATCACAAAATTGTTAGAATTCCAGCAATGTAAATTATATTCTGGCCGGGTAATTTGTATGAATTTTATGAGCTAAAACAAATATCTTCAGTTAATAAAAAAAAAAATATTCTTCACGACACTATCTGTCAATCAAAGTACCCCACCTTGCCTTTCCCCCTCTTCCAACCGCGTGGTCAGTCCCAACCCTCCCCCCCACCCCCCACCAATCCTCCCTTCAAGAGAAAGGTTGGGTGAAAAAATAAATTTTAACATTTTGTATTAAATAATACCTCAGATTAAAGTTAGGATAATATAATTGACATTGCTGGATTCCTTGTAAGACCAGGAATATTTTGAATATAAACGTCATATATTTTGCACAAAAGATAACATACTTACTCAGAGTGAACATTTTATCTAAAAATTTTGTCTAATGCAAAATATATATTTATATTCAAAATGATCATCAAATTGTAAGAATTCCAGCAATGTAAATTATATTCTGGCCAGGTAATTTGTATGAATTTTATGAGCTAAAATAAAAATCTTCAGTTAATAAAAAAAAAATATTCTTCACACGGTAACAGATGGTCGGTCGCCGGTCCCTTCCTCCCTCCCTCCCCCCCACCAACATCCCTACTAGATAAATGTGTGGGAATACCAGACTGTTTACCTTTTTAAGAATAAATAATAAATCAGACTAAAGTTAGGATAATATAATTGACATTGCTGGATTCCTTGTAAGACCAGGAATATTTTGAATATAAATATCATATATTTTGCACAAAAGATAACATATTTACTCAAGAGTAAACATTATATCTAAAATTTGTATGTCTAATGCAAAATCTATGATGTTTATATTCAAAATGATCATCAAATTGTAAGAATTCCAGCAATGTAAATTATATTCTGGCCGGATAATTTGTATGAATTTTATGAGCTAAATAAAAAAATTATACTTCACCGTGTAAAGGGGTACACCCACCGCGGAATGTGAGCATCCTGGGTTCTGGCAGGGCACCGCGTAAACGTGGAAACGCGGAATGTGGGACTGTGTAAAGTGAGGGTTGACTGTAATCCCACCCTTTTACCAACACCACTAAATAGCTTATTTAAAGTAAAGTAAATGTATCAGGTTAATTTATTAGGATGAAAATGATCCAGAATAGTGAAACGAATGATCTTGACACATTTATTAAATTTAATATTCCTTTAGAAAACAAAATCATCAAATACAAAAACCGGTTTTACTACTACGACCCGGTATTGCTGCACACCATAGAGAACATGTCTTTCTTGCTTCTGTTTCTACTCATCACCTCCCTGCTGACCACCTGAGCTTGGATGTAGCCTTCCCTCCTCTCCTGGCTGTACACGTGACTGCTGGCCTCGCTCACTTGCTGTACACAACGCTCTATACTCTGGGTGTGCGAGGGCCAGGCAGGGACATGCATAGGGTTGTCCAGGAAAGCTCTGGCTTGAACATTGGTGAGGCTGCAGGTAAGAGGGGGCTCACTGCCAGCCTGGATGTTATCCAGATCTATGAGATCAGTGAGGGTCTTGGCACCTAGATTGACTTCAGGAGTCTTCCTGACCCTGAAGGAATCGTCACCAACTGATTCGTCATGCCCAGATCCTCTCATAAGTCTCATATCCAAGATCTTTTTGACTGCCACTCTTCTCTCCTCCTCATCCTTACTGCAGTAGGGTGTGTCATAGGAGGGAAGATCAGCTAAAACTAATGGCCCATCACTTTTTTGGTAGATTTTAGTGTATATAAACAGAAAATAATTTCAGTTTCAATATTTTGCAACCTTTTGCTAGGTAAATTTTAGCGTGAAATTTATCGAAAATCTAACGTACAGCTGCATTAGTGCATTACAATTCAATAGTGAACATTGCTTTCTGACTTCATTCTTTAACAACCCAACTAACAATATTTTTTTCTGTTTCAAATTCTGATGCATTTATAAGTTGATAATATTTGCGATGGCTGCTTGTGTCAGGGCGAGGAACCAAAAATCCAGCCATCTCAGTCACTATCTTGGGTCTGGGAGAGAACTCCTGAAGTCGGAGTTGCCTACATTGAGAGATGCTTTGAGATACGGTGTTTTAATCAGGCAAATCAGTGAAAAGAACCAAAGAACTTACACAAACAAAGACATTGCCAGTGATATGACCAAAGCTGTCTTGGCACAGTACACTCTGGCTAACGCTCAGTTCAAGCCTCCAGTCATAACAAGTCAGAAGAAGATTAGTGAGAGACTGCTAGACAGTTGGGAAAAGGCAAGAGATATCTCTTGCTGGAAAGAGCTTGCGAGTTATAAGGGACAGCTTCTAGCTCCGCTGGATGATTATTTGACATAATCACTTGCAAGTGCCCAGTGTTCTGTCCTGGTTGCTGAATCACGTCCATAAGCTAATCCAGTACATCTCCTGTAACTCTTTATAGCGTGAACTGAAGATTCCTGTGATCGAACTGTAGCATTTTATCCGCTTTAGAGAAGACTGGCAATATAGGGGCTCTCATGATTTCTGACCAAGATATTCCGAGGTCAGAGACAGGAGGCTATACAGAGAGACAGAAGGAGAAGGATTGCGGGAAAAGAGACTTGAGAAGAGGCCAGGGTGAGGTAAAGGCAGGTGATTGGAGTCAAGCTGATTCAGAGTTTAGCCCGGCTTCTGGCTGATCCGACTGCTGACAGGAGAATGGTGACTTTGTCCTAACCCAGAAAATAATAGTCCCAAACCTTCCGGGCATAAGATTAGAAATAGAAAAAAATCTCCGAGCATAGCTGTTGCCTCTTTGCTTACACTGGTCTCAGAAACTGCAGAACCCCAGCAACAGCTGCCTGGGTTGACGGTGGTTTGATAACACCTGATGATGTTCACGACGGTAGATCATAACAAAGTAAGAGAGAGCTCAGGAGAAACTTGTCCAATGCCTAGAAGAGGTTTGATAAGGGGATAGAGAAAAATGGAATCAATTGTTTGTTCTTTGATGGGAGAAGGATTGACACTAAAGTGTTCACTTAAGTTGGGAATTCCTGACAGTTGTTCCTGCCATGGTGAAGGAAGAACCCTACCAAGTGTGAACCAGGAGGAAAGTATTTGTGGCATTTCACTCCAGCGAAAAGATGACATCAGGGAAACCAGCTGAGATAGTGGCAGATAACATTATACCGACGCTCAGAAGAGAAACGTAGACCAGACCCTACAAAAGGCCATTGGAGGGGGACAGCACCAGCTACGAACACAGGGTGGCAAGGGGGGTCATACAGTGAATGCTTGAAGATTGGAAAAGCTTCTTCATCTATGGATGTTGCAGCCTCCACACCAGCAGTTGCCACTCAGACATCTGATCCAGGAGCTGGATGGCAAGACTCTTTCAAACAACAGATGAATTGCATTCATCTTGGCAAGATGCTGGACTCTGCCACTGAGTTAGAAATAAATCCGAACTTTACCCAGAAAAAATACTGCCATACCTCCTCGTTTGAGCTTGCCTTTTTCTATGCCGCGTTATTAATTTAATGATACTAGTTTACACGATTTGCAGTGCCATCAAAACTGGGGTCATGCCTGATAGACTTGCTTACCTGCAGATGGGTCCAATCTCACATTCTAGGTAGCTCTGGCAGCTCTCAGGTTCTGCAAATTTGGGTCGCTCATCATAAACTAGAGAATGAGTTAAGCCTGCAACCTGAGATTTATTGTCCAATTCATGGTAGTGTCTACTTGTAAATTGTTTCAGCACCAAGGTCAAGTCTACTTCGTTTTCTCGAGTCAAAACTCTTCTTCTTCAACAGGCTCTGAAAGTCAGCCAAGGAAAGTTGTTCAGATTGTGGGCATGACTGTAGGAGATCTTCTCATTTTGCTCATCGAGCAATTCTGCAGACAATATGCTCTGCAATGAGATGAAAGGAGAGAGAAAATGCCAGTCAAAAAGATCTTGGATGGAACTTATGAGAGGATCTGGGCATGACGAATCAGTTGGTGGCAATTCCTTCAGGAGTCAGGAAGACTCCTGAAGTCCAATCTAGTGTAAGACCCTCTGATCAATCTGGATAACATCAGACTGGCCCTCTTACCTGCCTTCTCACAATGTTTAATTCAGAGCTTTCCTGGACAACCATACTGTCCCTGCCTGGCCCTCGCACAAGGCCTGGGCGTTGTGTACAGCAAATGGCGAGGCCAGCAGTGCGATAATCACAACCGGGAGAGAGGAAGGCCACATCTCTCTGACTCAGGTGTGGGTCTGAGAGTGACTGATAAAACAAACCAGAAAGAACATGTTATATTCGTACATCATACTAAATTTATTGATGGCCAAACCGGTTTTTTGTTTGATGATTTTTATTTAAAGGAATATTAAATTTAATAAATGTGTCAGATGTTAATTTCACTATTCTGGATCATTTTCATCCTAATAAATTAACTTGATACATTTACTTTACTTTAAATAAACTATTTAGTGGTGTTGGCAAAGGAATTTAGAGATACTGAATTTTCATAAGATTTCCAAGTTAAAATTTACCCTAGCAAAAATGAAAACTTTTCCAAATCTGGAGATATCATGATTCTGCACATAGAACTACATGTTAATACCACTGATTACATTCAAACTCAAAAAAAAAAAAAAAAATTCGCCTTATTTTACTATTACTGCAGAGCATTGTCTGCTAGAACTGCTGCCTCAGGATGAGCATACGAGAACCTCCCTCGTCTCTCCCAGCTCGACAACCTTCCTTGGCTGACTCCTCAGGAGGCTCCAAGCTGGAAGAGAACATACCTCGGACCTGGAGCGATGACTGACGGTGTTGAACCATTTGTAATGAACCCTCAAGTAAAGTGGGCGTATTAACCAAGATCTCAGTTGTGAAGCTGGACCCTTTACCTGGTTTATGATGGCGACCCCAATTCACAGAACCTGAAAGGCGTTGTGAGCCACCTAGAATGTGAGACTGGACCTATCTGTAGGTAAGCAAGTCTATCAGGCATTTGTTTGATAACTGCAAAATCTTGCAACCATAGTACTGTGGTCAGTCAGGTCGTCCAATGACAGTATGTACCCAAGCTCAGGTGGAGACCCAACTGTGATTTTCAGCTCGGATTTATTTCTAACTCCAGTGGCAGAGTCAACATCTTGCAAGGACCAGACCATCTGTTGTTTGAAAAGTCTTGCCATCAGCTCCTGGATCATGATCTTCAGTGGCAACTAGTTGGTGTGGAGGTCTGGCTCCATCTGGAAGCCAGCTTCTCCTAATCTTCCGCTCTATCCACTGTATGACCCCCTTGCCACCTGTGTTGCATTGTTGTCCTCAATAGCCTGCAGGGTGCAGTCTCTTGATTCTAATGTTGCCTCAGCTGGTTTCCTGATGTCATCTTTCTCTGGAGGTGAAATGCCACAAATACTTCCCTCCTTTAAGAGTGGTGTTCCTCTTACTACCACTGGCAGGGGAACAACTTGTCCAAAATCTCAACCTTTCATGTGACCTTTATGCCCTTCTCCCATCAAAGAACAAACAATTGATTCATTTTCTCTTATCCACCCCCATAGTAAAGGCTCCTCTCTGGAGATTTTTATCAGTTTCTCTGACTCTCTATGATCATCTTGGGTGAACATCATCAGGTGTTATCAAACCTGCAGTGTCCAGGCAACATTCTCTGATTAGTGTGGTGCATACTGGCCAGAAACTATACTCGGACGTCCTCTACTTCTCTTCAGATGTAACACACTGGAAGGTTTGGGATGTCATTATTTTCTGGGTTGGGGACAAAGTCACTGGCCTTCATGCAGGTGCTTTCGGATCTCCCAGCCATAGGGAAAGTCGCTCTCGAATCAGGCGACTCAAATCGCCTGTTGCACCACTGGGCGCTATAGTGCACCAGAACGCTCTATATCTTCAGCTCATATCTCTACAAGACTCGGAATATCTTGGCTGGATAAAGGCCTGCTGGTCTTTCTCAAATACCGGATTCGATCTGAGGAATCTTTTTGGTTCAACTTCTGTCTAAGAGATCTTAGACCTCAGATTTACAGTCACGATCATCCAAACTCAGGGACCAAAACAATTGGGCATACAGTAATTATCTCATCTTAGTCAGTTGTACAAGAGAGATATCTCTGCCTTTTCCCCAACTGGCTAGCAGTCTCTCACTAATCTTCTTCTGACTTGTTATGACTGGAGGCTTGATCTGAGCATTAGCCAGAGGTACTGTGCCAAGACAGCTTTGGTCATATCACTGGCAATGTCTTTGTTTGTGTAAGTTCTTTGGTTCTTTTCACTGATTTGCCTGATTAAAACACCGTATCTCAAAGCATCTCTCAATGTAGGCAACTCCGACTTCAGGAGCTCTCTCAGACCCAAGATAGTGACTGAGATGGCTGGATTTTTGGTTCCTCGTCCTGACACAAGCAGCCATCGCAAATATTATCAACTTATAAATGCATCAGAATCTGAAACAGAAAAATATTGTTAGTTGTTAAAGAATGAAGTCAGAAAGCAATGTTCACTATTTAATTGTAATGCACTAATGCAGCTGTACGTTAGATTTTCGATAAATTTCACGCTAAAATTTACCTAGCAAAAGGTTGCAAAATATTGCAACTGAAATTATTTTCTGTTTATATACACTAAAATCTACCAAAAAAGTGATGGGCCATTAGTTTTAGCTGATCTTCCCTCCTATGACACACCCTAATAAGTAGCTAGCCATTAATGGTAAAAAAAAGTGAGACTGCGCGTATGTAAGTGTGCACATGTGAAAACATATCGTCATTACTCTACAAAAGAATATGAAAGCAACACTTACTTACTGCTCATATATATTGAAGGGTTAAATGCTGTACTCTGTATAGACAAGCAGAGAGAGAGAGAGAGCAGCCAAACTGCCGGATGTAAACAAACCTTATTTCTCTCATGCGGCTTTGTTTTTTTTTTTGTTTTTGTTTTTAAGGATTACCCCACCCGGCATAGGTCACTGACCCACATTGGGGCCTGAGGGCAAAAATTTAATACTCCTGTAATAATAATTTACATAAGTAAAAAAAAAAAAGAAAAAAAAAAAGCTGCCTATCTACCTATTGGACAAACTAAAATCTTTCCGACCACGGGAGTTTCCGACCACAGAATGCCGGACTAGAGAGGTACAACTTGTATTATAAATAGATATATTCACATATTCTCTTTTAGTGAAGACCAGGCCCAGGAGGGCGTAGGCCATTCACTGAGTGACTTAAAGGCAAGGGATAGTCACAATGATCTAAACGACTAACAAAGAAATGTGTTTTGGTCGCATGCTGACCAAAAGTTGTATAAGAAAATGTCCCAAATACAGTAAATGAGAGACATAGCAAAATAAATGTCACTTACTTCATCACTGTGCTATACAAAACTGTGATATAATATCTCTTGGAGGTGAGTATTTCGGCAATTAGAACACAATTCGCGGAGCTCTTTGTGTGTATTATAGCTGAAGCGCCCAGGCAAGAGATGAGTTTGGTGGATGCATATGGGGGGGGTGAAGGAGGGGTTTGAGAATTGCAATTAAATGCCAGTTAGCAATGTGTCCTCCTAAAATATATATATATATATATATATATATATATATATATATATATATATATATTATTATATATATATATATATTATAATTATATATTATTATATGTATGTATGTATGTATGTATGTATGTATGTATGTATGTATGTATGTATGTATGTATGTATGTATGTATGTATGTATACCGTATATCTCGCCTATAAGGCGTTGGGATGCATAAGACGGCCCCAAATTCCATTTAAAAGTAGCTTTTGAGCTCTATTCGCTGTATAAGACCAGTACCCCCAAATGTACACTTACCCACTGACTCAGTAGTCCTTACCAACCATCCTTGGCTTTTTAAAATAAGGCCAATTCACTTCAAGTAATGTCATCAAATGGTACCGCTGGTGTAGTGTAAACACTAGTGACGTCACTGAAGCGTCTGCTATTTACCGAAACTGAACTAAGTCTGTGTTTAGAAAAATTTTTCCATTTACTTGTGGTTATCAGCATATATATATATATATATATATATATATATATATATATATATATATATATATATATATATATATATATATATATATATATATATATATATATATATATATATATATATATATATATATATATATATATATATATATATATATACAGGTGCTCCCCTACTTACGACTGCTTGGACTTATGTCCACTGGTACTTACGACCTGCTCTGACCTTACGACCGTCAGGACATACGACCGCGGCAGTCGTGACCAAAAATATTTTCAAATGACGCGAGCAATTTCCATACCGAAATGTTTCTGTCCCGGGCGAGAGCGTGGTGCGGCTTGGGTCGCCGATTGGGTACACTCACTCAGTGGCGCGCTTAGTTGATGTTTGGCTATCGTATCCTATATACTGATCGTGCTGTGAACTTTCGTTATTATCGTATATAATTGACTATATAATGACTGGAAAGCGTAACAGTGAGAGTGCTGGTGGTGCTCCAAAGAAAAGGAGACAGGCAATTACTTTTGAGATGAAAATGAAGATAATAACTCAGCATGAGAATGGAAAGACTGTAGCAACAATCTCACGTGACCTAGGTTTCCCACACTCGACCATATCCACTATTCTCAGGGACAAGGTACATATTCGTGATGTAGTGAAAGGAACAACACCAATAAAGGGAACTACAATTTCAAAGAAAAGACAAGGTCCTATTCACGATATGGAAAAATTATTGGTGATATGAATAGAAGACCAGATACAGAAGCGTGTACCCTTAAGCGTTCTAACTATACAGGCTAAAGCAAGACGCCTGTTCCAAAGCCTAAAGGAGCAGGCAGGAGATGAATGTGATCAAACCTTTACAGGAAGTCATGGGTGGTTTGATAGATTTAAAAAACGCTACAGTCTACACAATGTTAAGGTGAGAGGAGAGGCAGCTAGTGCCGATGTTGGTGCTGCCGAAGCTTTTAAGGAGGAGTTAGATGAAGTTACTGTGGAAGGGAATTATTTGCCTGAGCAAATATTCAATGTGGATGAGACTGGATTATTGTGGAAGCGCATGCCTGAGCGGACATACATCCACAAAGAGGCGAAAACAATGCTAGGATTCAAGGCATTCAAGGACAGAATTACACTTCTGCTGGGGGAGAATGTTATTGGTTTCAAGCTAAAGCCCTTCATGATCTATCATTCAGAGAACCCCAGGGCTTTTAAACATGTCAGCAAGCACACACTGTCAGTGTTTTATCGCAGTAATAAGAAAGCCTGGATGACCTTAGCACTGTTTGAGGATTGGTTCATGCAACAACAGATTCCATTCAAGATTTTGCTGATTTTGGATAATGCTCCAGGACACCCACCACACCTGGACAACATGCACCCTGATGTTGAGGTAGTCTACATTCCACCTAACACTACCTCTATCATCCAACTCATGGATCAAGGTGCTATTGCTGCCTTTAAAGCGTACTATTTACGCACGACCTTCGCTCAGGCTGTTGCTGCTACTGAAGGTGAGAAAACGCTCAGAGAGTTTTGCAAGGAGGACAACGTTTTGTCATGTATAAAGAACATTAGTGTAGCATGGGATCAGGTTACAAAACATTGCATGAATGGAATAAGGAAGAAAATCCTGAAAAGATATGTGAACAGTTTCAAAGGATTTAAATGAAAATGAAGTTATTTCGGATATTAGCAACAAGATAGTGGAGTTAGGCAAATGTTAGATGTTCTGGGTAATAAGTTCTATATACAGGAGAGAACACAAACACCTGTATAGTTTTGTAGGTTCGGTTTACTGGATAAGAGTATGTACACAGGTGGTAGCACTGCTCTAGCTGAGTCCTGGTCAACTTCTGCAAACTGACGTATGGCAAGTGATACGTGCTTGGCTTCCATAAATCGCCAGGCATAATTAAGCGTGTGGGATATGATATGCTGTTGCCACATGCTATAAACTGAATAAATATAAATGGGCACATACATAATATACGCGCACATAATCCAGCATACATAATATACATACACCTCCCTCCCCTATCGCTCATAGCAAAGTCAGCGGACCTTTTCTTCTGGATGCGTTCTGGCGTCGGACTTCATCACTGGGAAAGGTATGGGACTCAACACTGAGTGGCGGGGGCCAGCAGAAACGTGCAGGCGGAAGCGGCGGTTCCTCCACCACCTGACCACTGGTGGCGCACCTGGTAGTCCCGTGACCTGCGAGACCCTTGACTCGCCTACTTTGTCCCAGCGTAGGGGTGGTCCTGGTGCAGACTTGGGTGCCGCCTCCAACCTGGGAGAGAGCAGGCGTGGTGCGTTGTAGGCGACAACGTCCTGGTTTCGTTCGGCTATTTCAGCGTCACAATCCTCTGTCTTGGCCTGCCACTCCTTGGAGAAGTTGAGGTGAGCAGGGACACAAGAGCGAAAGAAGTCATACAAAACCTGGGCAGGGAGGCGTCCGGTGTAGTTGGGTGTGTTGCGGAGTTCAAAGACCCCGATTAGAAGGCCTGCTTAGTCAATATTCCCGGGGGCCACCTTAAGGATGAGGTGCTTCAAGTTTGACAGCAACCTCCCAGCGTGGCCGTTGGACTGCTGCGGGTAATGGGCGATGACAACCACATGCGGACTCCCCATCGATTGAGGAACACGGCAAGTCCGGCTTAGCCAGACTGGGGCCCCTCCCGTGTTCGGTTCGCGGGCGTGCAAGGCATACGTCCGCGGAAGTAGTGGGCGGAACTTTGCTGATAATTGGCGGCTTGAGCGTCGTGTCATTACCGCACTTGATGACAACCGGCCAACCAGAGGCGATTCAGCGATAACAAGGAAGGACTTTTCCTGACACACCCAGAAAAAATTCGGCCCGACCTACAGACTCAAAGGCGGGTGGGGTTGCCGTCACTCATGAAGGGTTCCTGCTGGCTGGGTTGTAATACTTAGCAGGGCTCTGCCTTACGGACAACATTGGAATGTCGGGAGTTGATGGGGCCAGAACACAGTCTGTCGTGCCGTGGTTTGGTGGCCTCCAGCTCCCACGGTGGCTGTCGTGGCCGAGCCAAGGCGTGAGGGCATGACAGCAGGGACAACTACTGCGTGCTCCGTACAGAACTAAGGTCTCCGTCATATTAAAGTTCATCGGGTTTCAATACGGAGCAGAGGTGTTGTGAAGATAAATGGCAGTTGCTAGAAATCCATTCCTCACACACTTTCGACAAATTCGGGCGTGGGAAAAGGGTCATCTCAGACGCTGCCCGAAGGTCCTCCATTGCCTTGTCGTCATCTGGTGACAGGTCGAAGAGGATTGGGCGGCATGGAGAGTGACCACAGTCTGGCCGGAAAAGCCAGTGGGCGTCGAGCACATGGTGTGTTCTGGGTAGGGGCTGACAGGAGGCGGGATAAGGCATGGGGATACAGAGCTCGCCCCGCCACGCCTGCTGTGAAGATGTACGCCCGAGGCTTCTCTTTCCAGGCAGCTGGAGGCGGAGTTCTCAAGCGTCTGGCGTGTAGTGGTTGAGGATCGGGACAAGCGGGCGTGGTCGGTCACTAGGTGAAAGTGTTGCAGGCCTATGAGGTAAACCTGCATGGGCGTCGCCCAGACCACAGCCAACAGCTCAACTCAATAGTGGCGTGGCAGCGTCTCCAGTGTCAGAGAAACGCGAGGCCACACTGGGCCAGGCGAACTGCCACTCCACCATGATCCTACGGTAGGGGCGTATCCCATAGCCTGGCGTGAGCATCTGTCTGGAACTGTATCGGCAAGGCTGGGTCAAGCATTAAGCGGACAGATTAAGGCGAGACAGAGGCCTGTTTCACTTTGCTGAAGGCAGCAATAGGTGATCCGAGGAGTCCTAGGGAATGTCCTCTTAGGGCTCATCAGGGCAGTGGTTGAGCAGCTCTTGGAGATCTGACAGAAAACTCTGCTAACTGGTTGTGAGACCTTGATGAAAGGGACCTCCAAATGGGTCAGGTTAGCAGGGGTAGAAAAATCCGTGATAAGCAGCAGGACCTTTTCGGTCAGCTCGATACCATTCCTAGGAAGGGTGTACCCACAAAGTCAGCTGAAGAGCTGGCCAGAGAACAAACTTATGCGACATTTAGAAAGTGTCACCGTTGCTTCCGACTTTACCTGTTGAGTACCTGTTGCTCTGACGAGGTGATCCATATAATCCTCGTCTCGTTACCTACGAGTATGTGCGTCGACCCTTTCCGCAGTTTACCCAGACCTTGTGAGGCCATGTGTCACCTCCGAGAAGGCGGCGTCTCCTGTGGCGGCGAATCCCCATGGGGCCGCGGCAGCGCTTATGCGTCCATCGCGGGGTGATGAAAGTTGTGAGTGGTCGGTCTTCTTCGGCAAGCTCTATCTGCCAGTATCCACAGGGCGTCCGTAAATGTGAAAAGCGGCGCGCCGGGTTCACACCTGCATTATAGCTGCAAAAGGGGCGTGGGAGAAAGTGCGCGGGGCGAAGACGCACCTGGCTGTTGAGCTTGGAGGAATCGTGTTGATCGAACACCGCCTTTGGGTTTTTGAGCGACAACCATCGGGTGACACCATAGAGCGGTTCATCGCGGTTAGTGCAATAATTTCTTAGGCGACAAATTCCAGCTGCGTTTGACACGCCTCGCGGAAGGCCAGGGAACCAGTGGGAATTGTAAATAGCGAAGGGCTTCGTGCGTCCCTCAGGTGGATCCTCATGGGGGGACCTACCATCTTCTTGAAGCGGATTCCGGCGGACGGTCACCAGAGCGTCGCTGAATTCGCTGGAAGTACTTCGAGCATCCGAAGGAGAGGTGTCACTGGCAAGAGGTAGGGGTAGAGGCGACGGCAGGGTAGTTGCTGCTCCCTTCGTGCACCCTGTTGGCGTGTCTTACCTCAGAAACAGAGTTTGGGGAAGTCTGGGAGATGATGGCCAACTCTTGACAATGTCTGGGACAGCAAAAGTCGGACACGTTATGCACATCAATCCAGGCGACCTGTTGCCAAAAATTTGACTTGTGTGGAGTGAACCCAGACCCGGGGTCATCTGAACATCTGCCATAAGCGGAGATCCTTGGGCGGTCCTAGATCACTTGGAGAGCCCCGAGCATTTGAAATGCTGGGGACCTTGATGACTGTAGCATCAGCGCGGTGTGGGGCAACATCTGGAGACTGGATGACACCTGCGGTAGGTCACAATGACACTGATGTGCAGAACTTTGGTCCTGCTGGGGCAGAACTGCGTTCCCTAATATAAAACCAGCGTTGTCCAGGGTCATCGATGCCTCTGATTGGGAGACTGTGGAAACTCTCTGGTAGAAAGAGCGCTGAAGCTGCGTTAGCTGTTCCTTGGGTTTTGTTGGAAGGGCAACACTTGTCTGTAGTGGCCCAGGCGGCCTTTGTGCACTGGGCCGTTTGACTGGGCACCGTGCAGTGACCAGTGGCCCTTCTGGTTAACTGTTGCAGGTAGACTAGCAGCTGGACACACCTGTGTTCCGTGCTGCTTACCACGAATGACCTACAAATAGGCAGTACGATGGGCGTGTGGGCGGCGTGGAGCAGACTTCTTGTCTATGCTTGTGCGAGAGCTTAAGCTGGCGTACAGCTGTAGGGGGGCTTCGGATGGCGGGAGTGGCACACCTGGCAACCTCATAGGGCGACATATCGTCAACACATCCTGAAGAGAAGAGGAAGAGTCGAGGTGAGGCGTTGGACAGTTCCTAGTCCTTAGCACCCATCCAGGATCACCTGCTTCAACTGGGTCTCCTCGCACTGCTGGTGAGTGGCTAAACATATATCTACCTCTTCCGAGGCTCTCTTAGAAGGCATTACATAAAAAGCGTCAAAAACTCACCCACTCAGCCATCTTGCAGCAATTCCACTCCCCTGCGCCGACTTCATTCTGCTGTCCTTTGATGTGCGTTGGCCAAAACGTCAGTACCTCCCTACAGACAGCGAAAGTTGGGGAATTTTAGCGTATGTTCCTAAAGACACGCTGAACTTCCAAGGACAGGCACATCGCAGCTGGATGAGTTGTTTGAGCTGTGACAAACTCTGGAGATCCTGTTGTAGCATAATCAGCCCGCCGCCGCCATTACGCCGAAAGAAGTCTGAAATTTACATCAGGCTCCAAGATGGGCTGACGTTTGAGCTACTGCTTTAGGTGGGGCTGGGGGCGTGAAGGAAGCATGGATGAGGTATCTGAACCATTCGAGAATGCCGAGGCAGTGTTAGAGCCAGGGCTTGGTTAACAGTGAGAGAGGCGAGATATCAAGGAGCTTCAAACCGTTACTGTCTTCCATTCTCGTTGGTGGTCTCGTTCTGCCTCTGCTTCTGTGCTCATCCGCCCAAACGTCTGTGAGCTTCATCCTGCAGCGTCTCTCATCTCTCGCAAAGCTTCATTAAGGCAATTATCTCCTGGAGATAACAGATGTTGAGGTGAAGGGCTGCGCGATGTTGGTAGAGGCTGGAGCACGGCCTGGTCATCCATCTCTGAGGGACTGTCATCGCTTGACTCATCCAGGCTGGGTCCGCGGCTCGTAAGGCATGAGACATAACTACTTTATCTGTGTACTGTGTCTTAAATCAGTGTTGACCGGTCAGCCCGTCGTATCAACAAGATTTCAGACAAAAATTTAATTCAATACACAGATAAGTAGGTTATATATATAAAAATATATATAATGAAACGCCTTGGTCAACAAGTGTTAGTACATGTATGTGTGTGTGTCCCAGGCAGGCAGAGTCTCGCCCCCAGCTGAGGGGGTGGAGGCTGTGAAGGAGGTGGAGACAAGGAGTAGCTCAGTCGCTCTGTAAGCGGTCAGAGAAGTGCGCTGAGCTCTACACCCTAATGCAAAACATGCCATTATACCTTGAAATCCCGTTGAACAGGTCACACATAGATAGCACGAAACACACAATGCACTTAACACTTCTGAAAATCACTGTCACTGACACTGCTCAAAGTTGCGAAATTCTTGAGGAGTGTGGGGGGTTGACCCAAGCGAGGGGATCCATCAGCGACTTTCACAAACTTGCACTAATCACTGTAATAATCCAGTAAACTTCGCACTGCGCCATGTTAGATGTTCTGGGTAATAAGTTCTATACAGGAGAGAGAACACAAACACCTGTATAGTTTTAGCCAGGTTCAGTTTACTGGATAAGAGTATGTACACAGGGTGGGTAGCACTGCTCCTAGCTAGGTCTGGTCAACTACCATAGGCGGCGTGTGGCAAGTGATACATTAGCAGCTCCATGCGTGCCGTGGTGGCGTGTGGAATGTAGTGGCATTGCCACAGCTGCTAACTAGGCTGAATAAATATAAATAGACACATACACCAATATACATACATAATACATAATCCAGCATACATAATTATACATACAGCAAAACAGCTGGAGTTACAAATTGATAATGAAGATGTTGGACAGTTGGTTGAAAGTGTAGCAGAAGAGCTCAGTAACGAGGATCTATTAACTAGATGCACAGAAAATTGCAGAGGAAGAAGACAGACAAATGTAGAAGAAGAACCAGCACCCCCAAAAAGTTTTCAGTGAAACAAATGGCAGAGGCATTTGCTACAATTAATAAAGGAATGCAAATGTTTTGATGGCATGGATCAAATTATGAGCATTATGCCAAAGTTGACAGAATGATCCAAGATGCACTTGTTGCTACAGAGAAATTTATAATGAAAAGAAAACAAACTGTGCAGTCTAAATTGGACATCTATTTTAAGAAGTCCCCAGTGCTGTCTCCTCACGCGCCATCAGTGCTGCCTCTTCACTCCTCAAGATGATCCAATACCTTCAACCAGCAAGTTTCCACAGTACATAAACCTGTCTGAAGAAAGCCACATTGATGACCCACCCAGCCCTGTCTCCCTCTGCTTCATCCAATAATATAGTCTCCATGTATCCTGTAAATAGAAAATTATGGGGCCCTGTGTGCATTCAGCTGACTACATTAAAGGTAAGTGCTCAGTCACACTGTATCCATTCCTCATTGTTTATTACTTTTACTGTACTGTATATTTCATTGTAGATTTTGTTTATATTTTTTTATTTATTTTAATTTTTATCTGTCGGACTTACGATCATGTCGGACTTACGACCTATTGTTGTCCAACCCCGTCGTATTCGGGGAGCACCTGTATATATAAAACTTTAAAAACAAAAATTAAAATGTTGCACCATTTTTTATATTCCCCTGGGTGCGGCCTCAGACACCGCTGTCTTAAAAGCCTCAGTCCACACGTGCCTCACCGTATTGTAAACGCTACTGTGATTACCTCTCTGTTTGTCGTCCACCGTGCATTCCATATGGCCCGGACGGGCCAGCCTCATCAAAGGCAAATATTACTCGCAAAGACTCTAAAGACCAAGAGATCAAGAATAGTAAGACCTTAACGGAAAATACAGTTTTATTGGACAAGCTCAGAGGTGGTATGAGCTATGACTCGAGATGGTGGAGGACTGACAATTCATTTGTGTCTTTTGTCAGAATACAAGTCTTCAAGGAGGAATGTGGGTGGAAGAGGACTGGTTATGACTGGTGGAGGGGCGGGGGCAGAGGCCGGGACAGCAGGAGAGGCTGGCATTGCAGGTGGTTTTACCTCAGCAAATATAACATTTTTATTTACTTGTAAATAATTTTTTTGTATACAGTGGTCCCCTGTTAATCTAACACAATTGCCCACAGAGTCGCTTCAGAAACCGAAAATTTCGTTAACTGAATCTATTATTTCAATGGGATATGTAATTAGTTCCAACTCACAGAAAAAGTACATAAAAGTACAGTAGACCTTTCGGTTAACGAAGCACAATTGTTTAGAAGGTTGCTCGTTAACCTAAAAATTCGTAACCGAAAACCATTGTTTCAATGGGTTTTTGGGTAATTGTTCCAGTCACCGAAAATTGCCTTAAGTCAACAAAAAGGTAGTAAAGTACACTTACTTTGAGGTGTAGAAGGCTCTTGGATGATAATGATGATGGGAATTAGAATGGGGTGGGGTGGATGAGAAGGAGGTATGGGTGAAGAGAAGTCACCCCATGGCGCCTATTTCACCCATAAAATTTAGTTCTTTAGTGTAATTCAAGAATATTTTCTTTAAATCAACACTGCACTGCATTATATATTGTCAATATGTAAAATAAATTTCAAAAGACCAATAATTTGCTTCAAACACAGAAAAAAGCGTAGTTGAAGAGAGAGTCTCAAGCAAGATGTTACCTCCACTGAAAAAGAGAGACTAACGCCTGTCTGTGTGTTAACAGGCAGGATGGCATGCCAGAAACTAGTATCCTTTTCAATTATGTTCAATATTTGTTAAAATGACTAAAAAAGTTAATATTTAATTTAAAATTATTGAATAGTATAAATTTCTTGATATTTACTAAAATAGTAAGGAATTTAAGCCCTAAAACCGAATTACTGTATTCGCGACAAATACTACAGCTGGTGGACCGCCAAATACAAGCTTAAAAAATGTTGAAGTCGGTCAGAAAAACTCTCATTCGAGATTGCTCGTTAACCGCAGTTAAGAATCTTATGGAAGGTAAATCGTTAACCGAAATCGCTAACCGAGGGATCACTGTATTACGTATAAAGTAATTATTAGATGTTTTAATTGCCTGTATGTTTGCCTGGCAAGTTATTGCTAGGCATTAACATACCTAAGAAGCTAGACATCACATTCTGAACTACAGTATAGTCTGCATTTACGTGTCAATTGAACCCGTGGAGGCCCGCGTAAAATGAGAAACATGTAAATGAAATAACAGTACATATGGGATTAATTGAAATAGAGACTGGGCCGATCCCCAAACTCCACTTTTTCCGACACAATACGTACCTTGTAGTCAAAATAATATCTTAATTTTATGATGGTATGCACCCACAATTAATAATTTAGAGAAATATCAATAATATTAGGTTTTCTAACACTTACGTTAGTAGAAAAGATGGCTGGGCACACGATGGGGGGGTTGGTTCGAGGCAGAGGCAGATTATTGGCCCTCACCTGTATCAATTGTATCACTATCCACCACAGAGGCTTGCAGGGCTCTTTGTCAACCTCAAAGCCCATATCCTCACTATCACTATCACTGACTTGGGCGGCTGTGGTGGGTGGCGGGTAAAGAACTGGGTAATGTTTGATGACTGGGCGACCTTTGTGCGACCCTGCCTGCGCCGCTTCCCGCAGAAATGACCAAATTTACCAAGTAATTAAAGCATTTAATTCTGGCAAGGCACCATAAATGACCAAATGCGTAAAAACAAAACCGCATAACCAGACTATACTGTAATTAAAACAACCATATTAATTTTTTGGATTAATTTTACTACAGCTACAACCAGGGTCTTATTTTCTTCAGTTTTATATGTAGAACTGGTTTTGTAAACATTAATCAAACAATGCCGTCTCGTTTCCTCGTGTGACTGGGAGGCCATCCCGCCATGCTTGGGTAAGCGGCGCGAGTAAGGTTGCGCAGTATGTCGGTGTTGCGTTATCGGTGACGTCATATGACATATCGGACTGTGATTGGGCCACGCATCCTTACCTCCCTCCCCCGCTAGCTGTGATTGTTATTGGTTTAATGTAATATGACGGCCCAGCTAATGGAGGGAAGAAGACGCTGACCTAGCTGCACACAGTTGTTTCCCCTAGTTACTCCAGGTAAACTGTGTTCTATTGTGCCCGCTAATCTCGTAATGGCTTCTACCTGACCCCTACCACCACAGAAAACCTTGCATTACCTGGACACAGCCTCTAAGCCGTTAGAAGATACGAGGCCCTAAGTTGCGGGTTAAGTACAAGATCAGTACAAGATTTAGAAAAAGGAAATCCAGACAAATTGATTTGGCGCGCCAGCATGGCGTGGAACGAATCTATGATCAGACAATCACATGATGCAGCTAAGATCAAAGAACACATAAACATCACAAAGTCTGGTAGAAGCCTAATGTAGAAGTACTGCCAGAACAAGGTGCTGCACAAGACGGAGAATTTACTTATGAGCTACTTGATTCGGCCAGGCAAGACGTAACATGGCGTGGACACGCTGTCGTCTGAGTACGTAAGTGAACTGTACATAGCAGTGGCACGTAAGATGGGGAATTGCAGAGCCCAAACCCTTCAATGCTTCCTCTAGGTGGCTGCAAGGGTATAAGAAGAGGAAAGATCACCAACATTAACATTGTTGGTGAAGGAGCCAGGTGCTGACTGTGTTGAGGCTAGTGATTTTCCATTCTTACGTGACATTAAGGAGGAAGGACAAAGACCGAATTTAATTGTGGCGTTCAACATGGATGAATCCGCCTGTTTTGGAAAAAAGCTACCTACCAAAACCCTTCAAGCGGTTTCACAGCAAGTGTCGGGCCGGAAGTAGCAGAAGGAGCGCATCACCGCCCTGTTTACCACCAATGCTCCGCACCTGTAAACTCGGGTTATCGGTGATCCACACAGCCCCAGAAGCCGTGATTTACAAGAACATGGAGATGACCATGCTAATGTCCACTGGCTAACAGCAAGTAAGACGTGGTGTTCACTGCTCTGTCCCTCTCCTGGTTTGACGACTGTTTCTGTCTCCCGACGCCAAGAAATTCTATGAGCAAAGAATGTTCCATTCAACATTTGTTGCTGCTTGGACAACGCACTAGGACACTCGCCTCTACTGTTGGATCACCACCCCAACGAAAAGTGGTCTTCCTTCTTCCCAACACTACATTGTTAATCTAGCCCATGGACTAAAGTTTATATGCAACGCTAAGGCTGCATTCTCTACACCTCTTACAAAGAAGCTTTCTAAGCTCCTGGAAATGACTGTACCAACACAAAGGATGAGCTATGTAACCTGGGTGACACAGAGATAGCAAGAGCGACGAGGAACAAGAGTTGAGCATCAAGAAGTTCGCGTCAAACAGTTTTGGAAGAATTTAACGCCAAGAAAGCTGTTGATTTCTCGGTGAGGCATGGGAGCAGTTGTCAGTAGCAACGATTCACGCATGGCGTATGTGTTGCTAGGGTATCCCAGGTGGGAGGCAGAGTCAACCTGTGACTGGTGAGGTTCAGTCTGTTGCAGTGGCAGGACCTTGCAAGAGAAGCTGCGCAGTGTGTTACAGCTGCAGGCCCGAGACCACCAACGACGTATACATTACATGGAGGTGATAAGGATCCTGAGGTGACTGCCACTTCTAGATGTTAGGAAGACGATGACATCAGTGAAGATGGAGGTGGTGATTCATCCCGAGAAGAACACAAGTTAACACGCGGGTAATGTTAAGGATGCCATCGAGTTTGCAGGAGAAAATCCTTCAAGTCAGTTCTTTCCAACGACCCTGATGATCACCGCAATGAAGTCTTCTGGGCTAACCAGCTGTTGCAGACTATGGAGCCGACATCCAGGTGGTCATCAGGACAACATCAACACCGTCAGCGTAACATCACGGACTTCTTCGCCGCAGTCCACCACAGCCAGCCCTGCCAGTGAAAGTGACAGTGACGCTTATGGACTTTGAGGGATTTGTCAGGGAGGCCCGATAACTATGGTGATAGTGATGGTGATTCACCTGAGGGCCAGTAATCTGCCCTCTGCCTCGAACCAGCCCCGACCAACGATGCCTAATTCCATCTCTTCTACTAACGTAAGTGTTAAACCTAACCTAACCTTGATTTTTTCAACCTAACCTAACCTTACATAAGTAGCAAAACTCTTTATTTTTCTAACCTAACCTAACGTAGTGTTAAACCGCGTGATTTTCTTTTTACCTGGTGGGCACAGTATATTATTCTCATTGATATTTCTTCTATATTATGTGGGTGTGCATACCATCATAAAGTTAAGATACTATTTTTTTCACTACAACGCACGACAGTCAGAAAAAGTGGAGTTCAGGATCGCCCAGTCTCTATTTCAATTATTCCATATGTTCTGTATTCATTTACGCTGCTCTCGTTTTACGCGGTACTCCACGGGATCAATTGACTGCGTAAATGAAGACATAACTGTACACTCAGTCTCACATATGTGTAGATACAGGCTTTATATCTAAGATGGAATTATGTAAAGCATTTTAGAATCACAGCCTCTTTGAAATTCATTTTAGGTACAGGCTGTGATTCTAAAATGCTTTAATTAATTCCATCTTAGATATGAAGTCTGTGTCTGTGCTGCTTCTTGAGTTCTACAGCGGCCGAGTTGTGTCTCACTGCCTGGGGAGTGGGGGTCAAGTGAATACCATGCCCTCTTCTTGACCACCACACATCCCCTACGTGCATGTTGCCATGTCGTGTGTCATTGCTATTTCACAAAAAATTTGTTATCAATTTTTTTTATAATACTGTAGGTTGTATTATAATTCTTAAAATATATCTAATAGAAAATGTGAGTCTGAGGGTGGTGCCCTCAGATTAGACATAAATAAATGTTTTTGTTCTTTTTATCAATACCTTATATTTTTTTACGGGAATTAGCCCACCCGGGCACAAGTCACTGACCCACATCAGTGCCTGGGGGAGGGGGGCATAGATGTTATGTACCTCAGTGATATTTTTAAGATAAAACAGAGAGGTTTCAGAGCAAACTCATGATATTTTTCTTTAAATTTTTAGATTTGTTTACAATATTTTATATTTTCTGGCGGATGAACTCTTTAAGGCCAGGGCAAAGGCTACATCTTCAGTCCCCAATCTTTAGACTTCCCCAAGCCTGTATGGGAGTTTGATGGCTCCACTCCACCTTAAGAGTCCCCTTAGCCTCAAAGGGGATATCTGATGATGATCAGACGTGTTCTTAATAATGTGTTGTTTAATTGTTTTGTACTGTATGATTTTTTTTCGGTGATACACGTGGGTGTCCAACCGGCCAGGAACCTATCCCATTAAACCCCATGTTATAATGAACCTGATTTGTGATATTTTGACCTGCGATGAGCTTTTCAGGAACCTAAACCCATCATAAACATGGAGATACCTGTACCTAGTATATACCGAAGTACAATATTCTACTTTTACAATTAGGTTACAGTTTTCATAACTTCAGGCTACCGTATGTTCTACTCACCGTTTTACTAAATGTTAAGAACACATCAGTGAGTACATCAAGGTTCTTGCTAAGTTCTTCTTGTGCCTTTGACAGATGGTAGCTGGTGTTTAATGCAGACTCTTGATGGCTCTTGAGACATCTGCCTCAAGGTGTTTGCTACTTCTGTATGTTTCTTCCCGCAGATCTATTTTATGAGCACTGGAAAACATAATGCCATATATATAAAAAAATTAATTAGCACAGGAAAACACAATTAAGTCTTCAACAAGCCAAATAAAATTATTATATTATAAAATAATGGGACTAGAACATGAAATTGTTTGTTGCTAAGTGCTATAAAAACTTTTGCAGCAACAGTCCAAATGGCCCTAATTATCTATTACCTTTCCTCAATTTGTATTTCAGACAGTGGTTCATAGGATTAGTCAGGTGGCAAAGCACACATAAACACACTGTGCATGGGACCCTCAAATACTTGTCACCAATCATTCAGGTAATATCTCACCTTCATTTTTTCAACCAAAACTTTTTTAATATGGATAAACACGTGGACCTTTTATACTGTATAGGACAATATGCAAATCTTAACACTCTCAGGATCATGCAAGTGTAACAATAACTACAGTAGAGTTTGTTATCCTTTAATTATTATTCCTGTCTATTTCTTTGCTTACGGTACTTTTACTCTTTCTTTATTCTCTAATTCTCTTTTTTTTCTTTATTTCATTCTCTGTATACTCATTGAGATGGAGGGGAGTAACTGGTCTTGAGGAAGGAGGGAGAGAGGGAAGGGAGGCTAAAGGTAACGGCTGGTTTGTGGCTAGAGCTGGCTTCGCACCAGAGGGGAAGAGGGAAGGGGATGAATGGGCGGGGCGATGATAAATGGGGAACAGGAATAACATGCAATAACTGAGATATTAGAAGACACTGGGTATGGTCATTGTATCACTGTATAACATCAAGACACTTATAACACATCAACTTTTCTCAATAAGGGAGGGATGAATTAGGATGCTCAGTAATGGTTACTACATTTATTGAATACTTTCTATTGGGGTTTAACAATTACTCTTCAAGACACTAACATATCTTCCTAGCGAGCTAATCAGGGGTCACATGAGCCACAATACATTTCGTGAAACAGATAAAACCTGAAAGGTACTCACATATAATTATATCCCGCCATGTGAGGAGACACAAGCACACCTACACTTCACACTCTCTAAAACCAAACTCTGTCTCAAAACACAGGTGTCCTCTACAGGACACCACATGGTTATGACATCACGTCTCCCAGGCTTTCTTATTGGTTCAGGCCTAAAGCATTTACACTCACAGGTCACTGCGATTGGCTCACACTTGGAGGGAAATACTTGTGTCTACAGGACGTGACACATGTTGTTGTGGCTACCTAAGCAATCAACAGACAGTCAGCACATTCTTCCCTAGCGTGAAGAAACCCCCCAGCTACAAGGCACCCCAGCACCAAGATGCAATCCCCCAGCCCCAGGCAGGCACCCAGGTTGGCCAACACCCAGTCATCAACCCAAGGTTGTTTTGCTTTGGTGGCTCTTGGTAAACATCAGCCACCAGCGTGCAGTGCACTCGGCAGCAGTCTTCGACATACCGTTAGGTCAGCATATCTCCCAGCCACTGGCAACCACTATGTCATCGACGCCATCTTGGAAACGTCACTCCAATGACATTTCTACCCAGCTGTGTGCTACACTCCGCTGAACTCTACAGATTTCAAGACCAGACCTTCAAACAATTCCCAGAATTTCAATCAAGTCTACATAAATAAGTATGCTACAGGCATACAATAAATTTATAAACACAATAACATATTCTACAGCATACCATCACACGTCAGACGTCATGATAGGATAGATTTTAATTCATAAGTGCCTTACTTTATATACAGCTAGACCCCGACTTACGACTGCTTCGACTTACGACCGTCGGGACTTCATCGCCGCCAGTTGTGACCATTTTTTTTTTTTCATTCAAATGACACACGCATTTTCTATACGGCATTCCAGTTAATGTAGTCTCCATGTATAATTAGAAAATTATGGGGCCCCATGTGCATTCAGCTGACTACATTAAAGGTTAAGTGCTCAGTCACACTGTATCCATTCCTTATTATATATTACTTTCACTGTACTGTATCCATTCCTCATTATTTATTACTTTTACTGTACTGTATTTCATTGTTGATTTTTATTGACTTACGATCATTCGGACTTACGACCTGGATTTGGGTCCCTAACCCCGTCGTAAGTCGGGGTCTAACTGTACTGTATATATATACAGTCAACCCTCACTTTACGCGGTTAATGTAACCCGCAGGGTCCCGCGGAAAGTGAGGAACGCGTAAGGTGAATAACATAACGTATGGGAATAATTGAAATCGAGTCCGGGCCGACCCCCAAACTCCACTTTTTGACGACACACAACTATGTTGTAGTAAAAATTTTATCTTAACTTTAGGATGGTATGAAAAAACAAGTAATATAGAAGAGGTTAGGTTAGGTAAAATAAAGGTTAACATAGGAAAAATAAAGGTTAGGTTAGAAAACTAAGTCAGGTGGAACACTTACGTTAGTAGAAGAGATGGCTCGGCGTACGGGGATGGAGGCTGGTTCCGAGGCAGAGGGCAGGCTACTGGCCCTCAGGTGAATCACCATTACTAGGTGCATCACCATCACTGTCACTTACAGTTGTCAGGGCTTCCCTGACAAATCCCTCAAAGTCATCTTCACTGTCACTGGCTTGGGCTGGCTGTGGTGGGTTGCGGGCGAAGAAATCTGTTATGCTTTGCTGACGGCTGGTGTTGATGTTGTTGTGATACACCTTGATGTAGGGCTCCATAGTCTGCAACAGCTGGGTAGTGAAGATTTCATACCTGTTTGCGTCAGGGTCGTCGGAAAGGAGGAGCTTGGCTTTCTCGATACACTCGATGGCACCCCTAACATTACTATGGGATAAGTGTTGTTCTTCTTGGGATGGCGCACCACCTGCCTCTTCACTGACGTCGTCATCATCATGTACCATCTCCTCGGTAGTCACATCAGGTTCCATTATCACCTCCATGATGTCGTCGTTGGTGGTCTCGGAGAAGCCTGGAACTGTAACAGTCTGCGCAGCTTCTCTGGCAAGGTCCACTGCTACTGCAACAGTCTGAACCTCACCAGTCATAGATTGACTCCTCCTCTCACCTGGTATTCCATGCAACACATGTCTCCATGCGTGACGAATTGTAGCAATAGACAGCTGATCCCATGACTCCACCAAGAAGTCCACAGCTTTCTTGATGTTAAATACTCTCCAAAATTGTTTAAACAGTATTTTTTGCTGTGCCAACTGTTGATCCTCATCTTCTTCGCTCTTGCTATCGGTGGTGGTGTCACTCAGGCTACGCAACTCTTCCCTGGTGTTGGTAGAGTCGTTCAGGAGCTTGAACTTCTTTGCAAAGTACGCAGCTTTCACATTGCAAATCAACTCTTGGTCCATGGGCTGTAATATAATGGTAGTGTTGGGAGGAAGGAAGACCACTTTTACGTTGGGCTGACGATCTAACAGTAGGGGCGAGTGTCCTGGTGCGTTGTCCAGCAGCAACAAAATCTTGAATGGCACATTCTGTCGCTCGCAGAATTTCTTTACATCGGGAACAAAACAGTCATCAAACCAGGAGAGGGACAGTGTAGAGAACATCCACGCCTAACGTGCGGTCAGCCAGTGGACATTTAGCTTGGTCATGTCCATGGTTTTGTAGGCGTGCGGCTTGCGTGCTGTGTGGATCACCGATAACTTGAGCATACAGGTACCGGAGGCATTGGTGGTAAACAGGACGGTGATGCGTTCCTTCTGCAACTTCCGACCCCTTACCTTGCTGGCAGACTGGACAACGAAGGTCTTGGAAGGTAGCTTTTTCCAGAAAAGACCAGATTCGTCCATGTTAAACACCTGGTCGTCAGTGTACTGTCCTTCCTCCATAATCTCACGTAAGAACGGAGGAAAATCTCTAGCCGCCACACGGTCAGCACTCGCTTCCTCACCACCAATGTTGATGTTGGTGATCTTGTTCTTCTTCTTAAACCTATGCAGCCAACCAGAGGAAGCATTGAAGGGTTTGGGCTCTGCAATTCCCAGCTTACGTGACACTGCTGCGTATAGCTCACGTGCGTACTCCTGCACTGAGCGCGTGTCCACCGCCATGTTGCGTCGCGCCTGACGAATCAAATAATTCACCAGCAAATTTTCCACTTTTGCCAGCACCTTGTTCTGGCAATACCTGATAGATGAAGCACCTGCAGACTTTGTGATTTTCATGTGCTCTTTGATCTTGGCTGCATCCTTCTTGATCGTGCGAATCGTAGATTCGTTGACGCCATGCTGGCGCACGAGATCAACTTGCCGTGTTCCTTACTCCAAATCCTGAACAATTTGGTACTTCACCTCGTAGCTTAAGGAACGTCGTGTCTTCTTTGGCTTAGTGCCGCTGGGTCCAGGTAAGGAAAGGTCTCTCTCTGGTGGCGGTGGTGGCCCGGCGGAAGCCATTTTACGGAATAATGGATACGCGTTTACAATGTGTGGCCTTGAGGGATGAAACTGCCGCGGCTAGGTCAAGCGTCGTCTTTCCTCCCTCCCTCCCTCCCTCCCTCCCTCCCCCGGGTGGTCACGTCATAATACTTTAAGCCAATTACAGCTAGCAGCAGAGGGGGGTAGGGATGCATGGCCAATCACAGTCCGATACGTCATATGACGTCAGTGATAACGCAACAAAGACACACACTGCGCAACCTTACCGCGCCGCTTGCCCAAGCGGAGGGAGGAGGAGGGAGAGGTGAGAAGCACAGGCAGGCAGGCGGGCGGGTGGCGCGTGGGGCAAATCTAAAAATAGCGTCTCGAGCCGGACACTCACCGTGTATATGTGGAAAAAATCCGTGTTAAGTGAAAGTTCGCTTCTGGCGAGGCACAGCGTATATGAAAAAACGCATTAAGTGAAACCGCGTTAGGCGGGTTAATACTGTACTGTAGTCAGCTGAATGCACATGGGCCCCCATAATTTTCTAATTGTACATGGAGACTACATTAACTGAAATGTTTGATAGAAAATCGTGTCATTTGAAAAAAAAAAAAAAAATTATTTAATAAAAATCTCTTGATGATTAAGTAAGTCCTGACGGTCAAGTAATCGTGTAGTCGTAATCGAGGTCTGTCGCCATGTATGTGTATATATATATATATATATATATATATATATATATATATATATATATATATATATATATATATATATATATATATATATATATACAATGGTCAATTGACAGAGGGTCCGTTATGTGAAAGCAGGTTAAGTGAATAACAGAACATATGGGATTAATTCCAATAGGACCCAGCCGACCCCACTCCACTTTTGGCGACAAATAACTATGTTGTAGTAAAAATTCTATCTAACTTT
>NW_024721085.1:0-10772 GCF_018991925.1 Homarus americanus | reverse complement strand
TATATAAATGGGTCAATACATCTGATATTATATTCAGATTCACCACCCTGTAACTTTCCACTGTCTATGAGTAAGACATGAGATTGACACGTGAGCGGGCAACTTACCCAAGAGGGTGAGACCCATAGCTCAGCATTCCTGTAAGTACGCACTGCGATGCCCCTAAGCTTCAGTAGCTCACCTCAACTCATATCGAAAGGACGTGACCAAACGTTTATCGTACATAAACGCCGTCCCTTTCTCATTCACTCCTAGACAGTGAGACTTACGGTTGATATACACTCAGGAATTATATATACAACCTTTTATAGTAAAACAAAGGAACTACCGTTTGGGTTTCGTTACTTAAAACCCAAATATAAATATGTGTGAACGGACTGGTTAATTGGACAAGCAGCCGATTCATATAGATGGCAAGCCGTGTGTACGGATTCTTCAAACTGGTAGTCGTATCATCCGTCTGTGTCTTGTGAAAAACAAGAAACCACACAGCAGTGACGCGTTACATAATCCCAGTGTTTAAAACTATATCCCGTATTGAGACGATATGTAGTGAGCGCTCCTTATCTCTGTCACATACAAATACGTGCAGAATTCGTAATATACAAATATTACAGCCTGTTGGTACATATCCAGATTGAGCCGGTTGAGATAGACTCCACTCAGCATTCCCTAGACATTACAGTGTTGCAGTGTTGAACAACAGTTTCGTAACCTGAAATTCAATTGGTATTTCACTAGCAGCTGAGCAGTATTGTTGTGTCGTCAGCGCGAATTACGAATTCCGGTGTCATCATACAGATCTCCATATATACGTGGACTGTGAAGAATTGGCACACGGCAGTTTTCGCCAGCGAACCAGCACCACCAGTGTGATAACCAATCATAGTTTTCTGATCGCCGGAGGAGGAACTCACCTAAATCAAGTGGACTCGTCTCTCACCAAAGCAGAAGCGTCATCTCGTTGCCAAGGAAACCAGCAGCAGCGCATGCATCCTAGGAAGAGGCCCCACCCACACTCCACTCAGAACTTTTGAAGGATCACTTCTCTATACAGACGTTACACCCTGTATAAATAGGTATTTAAATTACATAATTCTACACACATGAACACGTTCGAGAGATATCTTCACACCTATAGGTTCGTCGGATAGGATTATTTCAATGATAAAGTGTCGAATGTAAGATTAATGTATTGAAATCCTATAATTTACAGTAGTTTGTAAGTGTCTGTCTTCTTATTGATAGTTTAAAAATTAACTACAATTAATATTCATTTGTCTTGTAAATGAGAGGCAAGTGATCTACTTACTGTTAAGTATTCATTGACCCAAGGGGGCTAATAGATAATTTCTAAGTTTCCCATGTCTAATGTAGATGAAATCGAACGCCTAGCGCAACTGTTTGCTTATAACCAACTCATCGATGATCAAGCCCAGACTGACATAGATTTTGAGTATGGAACACAGTTAAATGATTCGGTAGGAAGTAGTGAGAAAGTTAGAGACGAATCATTTGACGACTTAAACCGTCGTACCCTACGGTCTGGTAATCACTATAGTACCTCACCTAAGTATACTAAAGCAGTTACCCCTGTTACAGGTGATAGTGTGTCTGTTGCTAAATCGGTAACAACCTTATTAACCCAGCCTTCTGTTAAGAGTAAGAATACTAACTTGCTTAATGACACTAAAATGACATCTTCTAACCCTCACACCAGTATTACTACCACACCTAATGCTGATAATGTTATTAATATCATGCAGCGCGGCGATTATGTTCGAAATTTCACGGGACAAGACGATTATAGGGTCGCACATTTTATTCGTGCATGTGAAGATAGCATGCGCAATAGTCACATAACGACTGACGAAGATAAGAAAGCATATGTACGTTCCCATATAACGCAGGGTTCCTATGCAGGCAGTCGTTTAAATGCGTTTGGTTTACAAAGCCCTGACTATGAAAAGTTCAAGCGAACGCTAATTGGGATTATTGGGGTACAGCTAACAGTAGTGATGCTATGTTTCATCAGACTCTTATGCGATATTAATTAGCTTGATCGCCTCCTGCCAATAGGAGTAATGAGAACATCGTTACGAGCAGATGGTTAAAATGCGCCGACGTGAATGAAGTGATTGCTTAGCTCCAGGAAGAAAATAGTTACACCCAGCAAAGGCCTCGGCCAGAGGTGGATGAAAGCGCACTTCCTCCCACTAGATACGAAATGTAGGTGTTTTTCTACAAAACTGACACCTATAGTTCACATGGAAAGAGACATCATTGCGCCAGGAGTGGATCAAGGAAACGGAGGTGTTTATAGCGAATGTCCTAGATAAAGTCATTAAAAAAAAAAGAATACCAGCGGCTACCACACAGCATGAGAGGAATATAGGTAATTCTCGCCTTCCCTTGGCAGTAGCACTTCTAGAGTGCCCGCCAGAAAGGGCGCTTAGAAAGGGGAGGTTATTGGCACGTTAAGCATAATACCAGATGGGCTCTTGATATAGACACAGGTGCTTGCGCTAATGTATTGGCCTTGACATCATATCACGAGTTACAACGTAAATTCCCTCACCGCAAATTCAAATGGAGGCCTAGTAATGCTGAGCTCGAAGGAGTTTCAGGTACTCAGCTGAGCATCAAAGGAATGGTGACGTTACCTCTCAGATTCTCAAGACGTGGTACGCCCTTCTATGCGGACTTTTATATAGTTCAGCAGTTCAATTTGCCAGCTGACGGGTTACTTGGTCTACCAACTCTTCGAAAGAACATGATAGATGTTCATCCATGTAATAATAGTGTTACGTTTAAAGGTGTTTCCTACACAGCAATGAGTCATTCTGAACCTATGCTCACCGCTAGGACGAAGGTGTTGTCTACCAATCCTATTAAGAGGAAGGCGGATCATGCGTCAGAGATATCTCTCGACCTCAACCACACACCTTCCCAGCGTGATTACAGCAGCAAGAGTTGGAAGATAGTACCTGCAATGTTGAAGAGTACTCTCCATTACCAGAATGAGGAATTCACCAACGCAACAATCCTGTGAGCTGAAGTGAACATTAGTTTCTGCAAATGATTCGTTCACTGCCCAGGGTGTGACAGGACGTGACTGCAGTTGTTGTGACTACTCATAAGTCAACATCCTGTCAACAAAATTCTTTCGTATGGCGTGAACAACCCCCAGTTACCAGCACCCAGCACCCACCCTAGTGATGATGACACATCCGGTCTTAGAGATGGTCTCAGCATTCTGAGGTATGGTGTTGTGGATGACGTTGTGTAACAATTAGCGGCGGTTTGCTGTACTCAGGATTTTTGTGAGCATTGACCCAATCACCGGACCTTGGAATCAGCTGTGTCTACTGTGACACACACACACAAGTCTACGGGATTGCGGAGCAATTTCACATTATCAAGAAATTAAAGAAAGGATGTTATGTGTGTGATTTTCTAGATATCACAGCAATGTCGAAGTGCAACCAAATAAATTCCTAATTCGAGGTATTGTTGCGAATTGCCAACAGACTCGACTGGCCAGGATAGATCAAATAGCGCCACATGTCAAGGTGATCGATCATCCTCAGGGCAAGACACGCCTGTTAGAGCTGCTTGCCGACTACAGAAATAGTAGCCTTGCCAGGGGAAACGCTAGGTCAGACAGATTTAACATCCCATCATATAGCGTTAAAGGAAGGAACCAACCCTATTTACGTACCAGCTTATAGACTACCTCATAGCCAGCGCGCTGTAGTGCAAGATATGGTACAGGGTATGTTAGATGAGAATGTCATTAGACACTCAAAATCCCCCTTTAATAGCCCATTATTCCTCGTCCCGAAAAAGGATGGTGGATGGCGCCCTGTCATAGATTTCAGGCGCGTAAATAATCAAACAATCCCTGATAGGTACCCAATGCCTATCTTGAGTGACATATTGCAATCCTTAGGCAAGGATAATGCGGTATTTAGCAACTTGGAATTGCTTAGTGGGTATTGGCAAATACCACTCGATGAAAAATCACGAGAAATCACGGCATTTAGCACGCCTCTAGGCCACTTTGAGTTTCTACGAATGCCATTTGGTCTCAGAAATGCCCCACTAACATTTCAAAGAATGATCAACACCCTGTTTGCCGGACTAATTGGTAACACAGTCTGCGCTTATTTGGATGATCTAATAGTAGTCAGTAAGGACGTCGATTCCCATCTGATAAAACTGCGTGAAGTTTTGGCCAAACTTTCCACAGCAGGACTCAAAATAAAACTCTCAAAGTGCGAGTTTTTAAAATCCAGAATCCATTTCCTTGGTCATGTAGTTGACGGTGAGGGCATACACACAGTTAATGATAAAGTCAAAGCTGTATCTCAGTTCCCGCGTCCTACCTCAAATGATCATGTGCGTAGCCTTCTCGGATTATCTGGTTATAATCGTTCTTTTATCAAGGACTATGCAACATTAGCATCGCCCCGAACGAGGTTGCTCAAAAAAAGATGCAGTGTTTATATAGGATACTGAACACGAGGAAAGTTTTACGGCATTGAAGACAGCGCTAACCAATGCCCCGGTTCTAGCATTCCCAGACTACACTCAACCTTTCACTCTCTGTACTGACGCTCCCGGAATTGGAGTCGGAGCAGTGCTCATGCAAGAGGACACGCGTGGGAAGTTTAGAGTGATAGCATTTGCAAGTCGCAAACTAATCGATGCTGAAACACGTTATTCGGCGACGCATTTAGAAACGTTAGCCGTTGTGTGGGCACTTAAGAAGTTCAAAGACATTATCTTTGGCTACAAGATAACTGTTTTTACTGATCATGCGGCAGTCACCGAACTGTTCCATGGCAGAAACTTATCAGGCAGATTAGCACGCTGGTATCTGACAATTCAAGAGTTTGACCCCGAATTTAGGTATTTACCTGTGAGGGCGAATGTTGTCGCCGACGCTCTGTCAAGAAATATAGCACCAGTCATGCCTGTATCAACATTCACTCTTTCGCAGCTGGAAGATGAGCAACGACGCGACCCATATTGGTCAGCTGTTATTTTTGCTCTCGAATCGGGCGAGGATGTTAAACTCCCCAAGTTATTTCTTCCCTTAAGTCAGTTTGAATTACGACATAACATACTCAATAGGACGAGAAAATCTCCTGAGGGTAATGTGTCTCAAATAGTCGTACCTGACACGTTGTGCAAAGCAGTAATGACATTGTTCCACGATGTCCCACAAGCAGGTCACCAAGGTCGTGATAAATGCTTAGCGGATTTATGAAAGAAGTATTTCTGGAACACTATGAAGAAAGACATAGAATTACACATAGCTAATTGTTTGGCATGTGCTCAACATAAAAGATCAACAGGATCACCTGCCCCGATTCTACAATATCCTACACCAGACCGTCCGTTTGACACAGTCGCTGTTGACTTGTTACAACTCCCAATGAGTCATCAGGGATCAGGATACGTCTTAGTGTGTGTGGATCATTTTTCCAGGTTCGTGGTCTTGGTCCCACTAAAAAGCAAACGGCCGAAGCAGTAGCCTATGCATTAGTGATGAATCTCATATGTCCATATACTACGCCTAAAGTTCTACTCTCTGATAATGGAACAGAGTTCAAGAATGAGCTAATAGAGCATATATGTTTACAATATGGAATTAAACAAACTTTTGTGACAGCTTATCATCCACAGGCTAATGGCCTTGTTGAAAGAACCAATCGTAAAATCCTAGAAATACTGCGCCCAATTGTTAGTGGTTTTCAATACGCATGGGAGGATTGGGTACCGCAGGTTGCAGCGTCGATTAATGGGTCAGTTAATAGCTCTACGGGCAAAACACCCTACTATATTGTCTATGGCACAGATAAACGTCTGCCTTACGACATCCTTACAGAGGCGCCATACCCGGTATATAATACGGATGATTTTGCGGCAAAACAAATTCATGTCTTTACAGAAATTCATAACCAAGTACGATCACAGCTAGCGGCGTCACGCGCCGAAATGATCATCAAACAACATAAACATGCTAAACCTATCGCACTGAACGTTGGGGACGCTGTTATGTTACGGGAACCTGAAAGGAACTCCAAACTTTCGGCGAAATTTTCTGGTCCATTCCGCATTATCTCAAAAGAAGCAGGCAACAAATTCAAAATATGGAAGACTAATGCACAGATCGCAGATGTCGTGCACGCGGATCGTCTGAAGAAGACCCAGATAAATGTCTTACCTCCAGTTGATGATAATGTGATTGATACATCCTTACAGACTGTTCAGAAGCAGAATGTCCCAAATGACTATTGTATGAAACTACGTTCTGCGAGTAGACGTTAACTCGTTTGTAATTCCTTACAGAATGGCTGGGATCGTCAGTGTCTTGCTTCTACTCTGTTGTGGCACCATTGTGTTGACGAAAATGTCCACATTAGTCCTCAAACCAGGTGCACTGGTGGCACCTCTCGGACGCGTTCTCATAGCTGAGGACGTGGTGAACATCAAGTATGAACTACAGCCACTACTCCAACTTCCGCGTCAGATGGAAAACGTCGACGGCCAACTACAATCAGCATTGGACATCCTTCATGGTCTCAGCACAGCTTCGAAGAATTCGACAATAGTTTCACAAACTATAGACCTTCTACACTTTCGTCTCCAGAACCTTCGCGAGTTTCTAGTTGATGTTGGGAAAAATCTACCTGCATCTCAAGCGGATCTTGCTCAAGAAGTGCATTCTCAGGCACGACGAAAAAGGGGTCTCTTTAATTTTGTGGGTCTCATCCAAAGCGCTTTGTTTGGCACGGCAACGGCCGATGATGTAGCTAAATTGGGGGACCGAATGAACGTTGTCGTTCAGGCTGTATCTCAACAGAATCGCGTTATTTCTCAAACCTTTCACGCGATTACTGCTCTAGAATCAAAGGTTAATGCAATCATAATGGAGTCTAACCAAGTTTCGAGGATTGTTACTAGGTTACAGAAAGCAATTCCGACGTTAGAATGGCTCCTTTACTTCACAGAATATTTGCATGCTGCTGAAATTTCAGTTCATAAAATTGTAACCTCTAAAAATGAACTAATAGACAGCATTGTAGATGCCGGGATAGGACGTGTGGACGCGAAGCTTGTGCCTGTGCAGACGCTTCTTGAAGCTTTAAACATAGCCAAGTTGCAGTATCATTTAACTCCTATTTTCAATGACAATGAGGTTCACTATTATTACCCGCTGTTGGAGTCAACCCTCACGCACAATGCAATTCTGATCCACATTCCTATGCGAGGGCAACATGAGTTTAATGCATGGCATTTAGAACCCTTCCCCTGGTTTGTGAACGACACACTGTATACCCTAGATAGGCCTAAAGAACTTTTCTTAGTAGATGAAGAATATTCATTGTTATCAATAGAGGATTCTGAGGTACTGTCACGGTGTAAGTCGTCTTATCTACACCTACACGTATGTCCAGCCTACATGTTTGCATTTATTCCTGCTGCAGAGGGAATATGTGAATTGGCAGTCATACAACCAAATGTACGCACAGCGTTAGCACAATGCAGTTATAGGCCAGTTAGTCTAAAGACTGTGTTCCACGCTCACCTTCACAATGTGCAGTATTTGTTCTTTCCAAATCTCACTACTGTAATTTTAAAATGCCAAAATGGTGTTAAGCAGCTAGTTGTGAAAGGGCATTACAAGGCTCCTGATTACTGTGAAATCACTTGTAGTACATTACGGACCTTGCCTACTCATCAGCATTTTGCGTTAAATCGAAAACTCAAGTCTGCTTTAATTCCACTTCCTATAATGAATTTCACTATCAAGGATATTCAAATAGTATCAGAGAAATTAAAAGTGTTAGCTTTCTTGAACGACACACATTTTGCTGATTTGAATAATAACTTGCCATTTTATCTGTCACGGGAATTTGCTCTACCAAGTCTTACGATTCCCTCTATTCTGTTAATTCTGGCAATAATGTTCCTGTTCTGTTATTACCGGGCAGTATCATCCAAATTCAACATTATTCATAACATACTAACCCGTACGACACAAAAGTCTAGGTCCCCTGTAGTAGAGAATACCCCTACAGTAATATCCCCAGCTTAGTGTCTACATATCTGTTTATAACATGGTTAGGGTTGTCTAGGATGTACTGTACTCTGTGAGTTATTTAGGCCTCACGGAGCTCGGCTGGTAGGTGACCGAGCGATGTAATAGGCCCCTGTCTCATCAACAGAACGTATTATATAAATGGGTCAATACATCTGATATTATATTCAGATTCACCACCCTGTAACTTTCCACTGTCTATGAGTAAGACATGAGATTGACACGTGAGCGGGCAACTTACCCAAGAGGGCGAGACCCATAGCTCAGCATTTCTGTAAGCACGCACTGCGATGCCCCTAAGCTTCAGTAGCTCACCTCAACTCATATCGAAAGGACGTGACCAAACGTTTATCATACATAAACGCCGTCCCTTTCTCATTCACTCCTAGACAGTGAGACTTACGGTTGATATACACTCAGGAATTATATATACAACCTTTTATAATAAAACAAAGGAACTACCGTTTGGGTTTCGTTACTTAAAACTCAAATATAAATATGTGTGAACGGACTGGTTAATTGGACAAGCAGCCGATTCATTCAGAATATAAAATTCCCCCAAAAATAGACACGAATAAACAAATGAAAGTCTGGCTAAATAAATTAATCGACCGAAATATATTTTATGACAAGAATCAGGAAACATAGTTGTACCAGAACAGTCACACAATTTGTACCAAGTTTTAATAAGTGTAATAATGAAGATGGTAAAGTTTTGACTACAATTAATTCCAGTAGATGAGAGAGAATTATATATTATTAGGTTGTCTTGATAATTAAGTATATACAGTCAATTAGATATATCCTAGATAACACGTGATTAAGTTGTTAGAATATCCAGGTTAATTAAATATACACAGGTAAACAGATATACAAAGGTAGGTGATTAGATCGTTAGAATATCCAGGTAATTAAATATACCCAGGTAATTAAATGAACGAAGGTAATCAAATATACACTGGAAAGGGGAGGGGGAGGTCATTAAGTAGGTGTAGGCAATTAAACATACACTAAAACACCTGTAATGGAAAATACACTGATGCACAACTATACACCTGACTCAGTGATTACATTATTACTTACCTGAATAATAGACTCTAGGATGAAGACAAGGCTAATTTAATGTACACTAAAAAGCGTAGGAAATAAATATACCCTGGAGGAAACGCTGCAATGGACTACATGTAAACCCACAAGCAAATAATTAAACACAAGCAAGAACTGAGACCACTTAGACCAGGAGGGAAGAGAAAAAATCATGCAATTAACTGCAGACTGCGTGTAAAGACGTTCTCCCAGCGGAATAGCCAGCACCCATTAAGTACACGACACCAAGCAACGTCTCTTTATTCTTGGCCAGATTTGATATTGAATAGTTTTGTGATGTGGTGAAGATACGTATATGTTACAGAGACTCCCTTTCAAGTATCCCGACAGATCTTCCCCCCCTTCAAGTATCCCGACAGGCCTTAGAGACCCCCTTGAAGTATCCCGACATACCTTAAGAGCTTGTGTGATGCATCCTTGGTGCCTCTGAAGAAGGTGCTTGGTTTAACTGGTCATAAAGATGAAGCATGATGGTGGTCTGTGTGTGTGTGTGTGTGTGTGTGTTTTTAACCTGAAAGTAGACTTAGAGTTTTCAACCAGACAATACAAAACCAAAAGAAAATGAAGGTTAAAGCAGTCTACGTTTGAGTTGTTGTTGAATAGTTCTTTGTTCCTGTTGTGGCCAAAGATTACAGTGGTCCTCCCGTGGGTTGTGGTGTGGCCCTTTGGAAGACTCTTCCCTCCCCCTTTAGGTGTTTGTTTAATGTTATCTTCATTTCGGTGCTTCTATGCGCGATTTGTTGTTTAAACAGTGGCCAAGATGGATCTCAGACGCCACACTAGAATATCTTGATGATGTTCTAAAATACTCCATCCTACCATGACACTCAACTTGGTGCCTCAGAAGAGAAGATATAGTTCGTGACTCAATCTGTAGGATGCTCACTTCCCTCACATGACCAAGCATGAGACACGGTGGTCCATTCGCGGTTATTTTGACCATCTGTAAGAGTCCTTCCCTCCAGGCTCTCAGCTCTCGTGAACACCACCATGCCCCTCTGAGGAAGTTTCAAGTATTCTGTGACTTGGAAGAAACGGTCCACACTCCCTTTGGCTTCTTCTCTCGTCTTTGTGGAAGGCTGTGGAGGAAGAAAGAGCTATCCAACTTTTTTTGTATCCAAGGAGTTAATTTTTTTGTGGTTGGATCTCCGTTTGTGTGTCTGTCTTTTATCTCTTCTTATCTCAGGGAGTGTAGGTGGATGACAAGAGGGCTTTGATATTACTAGGTGCATTCAGTCTTTGTGTGTGTGTGTGTGTGTGTGTCTGTTTATGTGAGTGTGTGTGTCTGTTTATGTGAGTGTGTGTGTGTTTGTGTGTCTATTTATGTGAGTGTGTGTGTCTGTTTATGTGAGTGTGTGTGTATCGGTGTTTCCACAAGTGTACCTAAAACTTTTGTGACGATCAGTGCCATGGGGAGGAGGGTACACTATCAAGTTATAAATAAACTACAAATTTACTCCCTTGTTTATCGACGTTGTTGAGGAACAAGTTATTAAGTGAACACATCAGAGTACTAACACACACAGTCACACACACACACACACACACACAC
>NW_024721084.1:0-20280 GCF_018991925.1 Homarus americanus | reverse complement strand
AACGTGCGGTCCCTTGCCCAATGTCGGCTGCCTCGCTGGAGCTGGGGCAAAGAGAAGAGGAGCGGATAAGGGAGGAGATTGGCCAACGTGCGGTCCCTCGCCCAATGTCGGCTGCCTCGCTGGAGCTGGGGCAAAGAGAAGAGGAGCGGATAAGGGAGGAGATTGGCCAACGTGCGGTCTCCGCGCCCAATGTCGGCTGCCTCGCTGGAGCTGGGTAAAGATGAGAGGAGAGGAGAGGAGCGGATAAGGGAGGAGATTGGCACACACGGTGGCGCTGCCGGCGCCGAGGATAGCAAGAGAAGGTGCAGTTTGATCTGATCATCTGGTTTGCTATTTCTCTAAGGCCAATGTGCGGTCCCTCGCCCAATGTCGGCTGCCTCGCTGGAGCTGGGGCAAAGAGAAGAGGAGCGGATAAGGGAGGAGATTGGCCAACGTGCGGTCCCTCGCCCAATGTCGGCTGCCTCCCTGGAGCTGGGGCAAAGAGAAGAGGAGCGGATAAGGGAGGAGATTGGCCAACATGCGGTCCCTCGCCCAATGTCGGCTGCCTCGCTGGAGCTGGGTAAAGATGAGAGGAGAGGAGCGGATAAGGGAGGAGATTGGCCAACGTGCGGTCCCTCGCCCAATGTCGGCTGCCTCGCTGGAGCTGGGTAAAGATGAGAGGAGCGGATAAGGGAGGAGATTGGCACACACGGTGGCGCTGCCGGCGCCGAGGATAGCAAGAGAAGGTGCAGTTTGATCTGATCATCTGGTTTGCTATTTCTCTAAGGCCAACGTGCGGTCCCTCGCCCAATGTCTTCTTGTTTGCTGTCGGTCTGCTCACTATTTTGGCCGCCGTGTTAGGCATCGCCAATAGCAGCGGCAGCAGCAGCAGCAGCAGCTACCTGGTTTATCCAGTCATATGCTTGTCATTAACGGAGAGAAAGAGAACGGAGCGCTCTTTAAACTAATTTACTGATTTGGGCGGTATCGGGCTCTGCTCTGGTAACTCCAGCAGCAGAGAATGAGGACAATCCCGGCCCCCGCACCAAAAATACTACACTCGGGCGGGAGCGCGCAACCGGAGGAGGACGGACGGGGCTATGGACGGCTGCCCGTCCGTTCCATGCTACCGGCGAATAAGCCTCTTGCCCAAGAGTTAAATTACAATGCCAAAAAAATTCCAAACCTTAACAACAAGCCGTCCGGCCAAACCTTACCCACAAATTTGGGATATGTCTGTCAAACCCTTTCATTGAAACTCGACCTGTGATGGGAGACGGTGATGAAAGCGTCCGCCCTTGTACACTGGATGGCACTATTTCACTATAGTAAGGGGTAGAGGCACCTCGGTCATATTTTACAACATACCAGAGAAGTTCCACACCCGCATAGGAGACCGTCAAAGTCAATTGGGGGTCGATTTAATAGCATACTACAGAAACTTGCACACCCAAATGGGAGACAGTCAAAGTCAATCGGGGGTCGATTTGATAGCATACTACAGAAACTTGCACACCCGAATGGGAGACAGTCAAAGTCAATCGGGGGTCGATTTGATAGCATACTACAGAAACTTGCACACCCGAATGGGAGGCAGTCAAAGTCAATCGGGGGTCGATTTAATAGCATACTACAGAAACTTGCACACCCAAATGGGAGACAGTCAAAGTCAATCGGGGGTCGATTTGATAGCATACTACAGAAACTTGCACACCCAAATGGGAGACCGTCAAAGTCAATCGGGGGTCGATTTAATAGCATACTACAGAAACTTGCACACCCGCATGGGAGACCGTCAGAGTCAATCTGGGGTCGATTTGATAGCATACTACAGAAACTTGCACACCCAAATGGGAGACAGTCAAAGTCAATCGGGGGTCGATTTGATAGCATACTACAGAAACTTGCACACCCGAATGGGAGACAGTCAAAGTCAATCGAGGGTCGATTTAATAGCATACTACAGAAACTTGCACACCCAAATGGTAGACAGTCAAAGTCAATCGGGGGTCGATTTGATAGCATACTACAGAAACTTGCACACCCAAATGGGAGACCGTCAAAGTCAATCGGGGGTCGATTTAATAGCATACTACAGAAACTTGCACACCCGCATGGGAGACCGTCAGAGTCAATCGGGGGTCGATTTGATAGCATACTACAGAAACTTGCACACCCAAATGGGAGACAGTCAAAGTCAATCGGTGGTCGATTTGATAGCATACTACAGAAACTTGCACACCCGAATGGGAGACAGTCAAAGTCAATCGAGGGTCGATTTAATAGCATACTACAGAAACTTGCACACCCAAATGGGAGACAGTCAAAGTCAATCGGGGGTCGATTTGATAGCATACTACAGAAACTTGCACACCCGAATGGGAGGCAGTCAAAGTCAATCGGGGGTCGATTTAATAGCATACTACAGAAACTTGCACACCCAAATGGGAGACAGTCAAAGTCAATCGGGGGTCGATTTGATAGCATACTACAGAAACTTGCACACCCAAATGGGAGACAGTCAAAGTCAATCGAGGGTCGATTTAATAGCATACTACAGAAACTTGCACACCCGAATGGGAGACCTTCAGAGTCAATCGAGGGTCGATTTAATAGCATACTATACAAAATGATCCGAGAATCTGCACACACCGAGTGGGAGACGGTGATGAAAACGTCCGCCCTTGTATATTGGATTGCACTAATTCACTATATTAAGGGGAGAGGGTGCCTTCACACACCTATTCTGTGTGGAATATCTTCTGCCCCCCAGCGGAGCGCTTCGGCGCCTCTGCGAAGCAAAGCGCGGCATTCAAAAACAACAACCAAAGCTGCCGTCGGTTTCCCTTCCCTGCCCTGTATTGGCTGGAGCAGCAGAAGGTTTTTTAGAGAAAATAGTCTCATGGGGTCAGAGGAATGGCTGTGGAGGGCGATCTATGAATTTCACTAGCCAGGTCTGTCTTCCTATTGAACATTATTACTCTCTCTCGGCGCACACGTCGCCACCACGGTTTCCGTGACAGCAGCAGCATCATGATGTTTCGTCTACCAATAAGTCCGGAACCGGGTTATTCGGCTGTTCTCGAACAGTCAGGTTTTAAACTTGCCTAACAAACGATCAAACAACCTCCACTCTCGAGGTGCGGTACGGTGACTGTCCTATCGTCCGCCCTTGTATGCTGGATTGCACTAATTCACTATATTAAGGGGAGAGGGTGCCTTCACACACCTATTCTGTGTGGAATATCTTCTGCCCCCCAGCGGAGCGCTTCGGCGCCTCTGCGAAGCAAAGCGCGGCATTCAAAAACAACAACCAAAGCTGCCGTCGCTTTCCCTTCCCTGCCCTGCAATGGCTGGAGCAGCAGAAGGTTTTTTAGAGAAAATAGTCTCATGGGGTCAGAGGAATGGCTGTGGAGGGCGATCTATGAATTTCACTAGCCAGGTCTGTCTACCTATTGAACATTATTACTCTCTCTCGGCGCACACGTCGCCACCACGGTTTCCGTGACAGCAGCAGCATCATGATGTTGTGTCTACCAATAAGTCCGAACAGGGTTATTCGGCTGTTCTCGAACAGTCAGGTTTTAAACTTGCCTAACAAACGATCAAACAACCTCCACTCTCGAGGTGCGGTACGGTGACTGTCCTATCGTCCGCCCCTGTATGCTGGATTGCACTAATTCACTATATTAAGGGGAGAGGGTGCCTTCACACACCTATTCTGTGTGGAATATCTTCTGCCCCCCAGCGGAGCGCTTCGGCGCCTCTGCGAAGCAAAGCGCTGCATTCAAAAACAACAACCAAAGCTGCCGTGGCTTTCCCTTCCCTGCCCTGTATTGGCTGGAGCAGCAGAAGGTTTTTTAGAGAAAATAGTCTCATGGGGTCAGAGGAATGGCTGTGGAGGGCGATCTATGAATTTCACTAGCCAGGTCTGTCTACCTATTGAACATTATTACTCTCTCTCGGCGCACACGTCGCCACCACGGTTTCCGTGACAGCAGCAGCATCATGATGTTGTGTCTACCAATAAGTCCCGACCAGGGTTATTCGGCTGTTCTCGAACAGTCAGGTTTTAAAACTTGTCGCACTGTGTTCATCAAACAACTCTCCACCAGAAAATGTGACTGGGTCTCGACGTCCGCCCCTGTATGCTGGATTGCACTAATTCAATTATATTAAGGGAGAGGGTGCCTTCAATAATCTATTCTGGTGTGGGAATATCTTCGCCCCCAGCGGAGCGCTTCGCGCCTTCTGCTAAAGCGCCAGACCAAAAACAACAACCAAAGCTGCCGTCGGTTTCCCTTCCCTGCCCTGTATTGGCTGGAGCAGCAGAAGGTTTTTTAGAGAAAATAGTCTCATGGGGTCAGAGGAATGGCTGTGGAGGGCGATCTATGAATTTCACTAGCCAGGTCTGTCTTCCTATTGAACATTATTACTCTCTCTCGGCGCACACGACGCCACCACGGTTTCCGTGACAGCAGCAGCATCATGATGTTGTGTCTACTGCAATAACAAGTCCTGAACAGGGTTATTCGGTTGTTCTCGAACAGTCAGGGTTAAACTTCATATTCTAACAAACGATCAAACAACCTCCACTCTCGAGGTGCGGTACGGTGACTGTCCTATCGTCCGCCCCTGTATGCTGAATTGCACTAATTCACTATATTAAGGGGAGAGGGTGCCTTCACACACCTATTCTGTGTGGAATATCTTCTGCCCCCCAGCGGAGCGCTTCGGCGCCTCTGCGAAGCAAAGCGCGGCATTCAAAAACAACAACCAAAGCTGCCGTGGCTTTCCCTTCCCTGCCCTGTATTGGCTGGAGCAGCAGAAGGTTTTTTAGAGAAAATAGTCTCATGGGGTCAGAGGAATGGCTGTGGAGGGCTATCTATGAATTTCACTAGCCAGGTCTGTCTACCTATTGAACATTATTACTCTCTCTCGGCGCACACGTCGCCACCACGGTTTCCGTGACAGCAGCAGCATCATGATGTTGTGTCTACCAATAAGTCCCGAACAGGGTTATTCGGCTGTTCTCGAACAGTCAGGTTTTAAACTTGCCTAACAAACGATCAAACAATCCCCCTCCACTTTTCGAGGTGCGGTAATGGTGACTGTCCTATCGTCCGCCTCAGGCGCTGGATTGCACTCAATTCACTATATTAAGGGGAGAGGGTGCCTTCAATAATAATTCCATTATTCTGTGTGGAATATCTTCTGCCCCCAGCCGGATAGTCAAAGCCGCAAGCAAAGCATGTATCTAAAAAAAACAACAACCAAAGCTGCCGTGGCTTTCCCTTCCCTGCCCTGTATTGGCTGGAGCAGCAGAAGGTTTTTTAGAGAAAATAGTCTCAGGGGGTCAGAGGAATGGCTGTGGAGGGCGATCTATGAATTTCACTAGCCAGGTCTGTCTACCTATTGAACATTATTACTCTCTCTCGGCGCACACGTCGCCACCACGGTTTCCGTGACAGCAGCAGCATCATGATGTTGTGTCTACCAATAAGTCCCGAACAGGGTTATTCGGCTGTTCTCGAACAGTCAGGTTTTAAACTTGCCTAACAAACGATCAAACAACCTCCACTCTCGAGGTGCGGTACGGTGACTGTCCTATCGTCCGCCCCTGTATGCTGAATTGCACTAATTCACTATATTAAGGGGAGAGGGTGCCTTCACACACCTATTCTGTGTGGAATATCTTCTGCCCCCCAGCGGAGCGCTTCGGCGCCATGGCAAAGCGCCGGGCATTCAAAAACAACAACCAAAGCTGCTCGCGGGCTTTCTTCCCGTCTCTGTAATAGTTTTAGAGCAGCAGAAGGTTTTAGAGAAAATAGTCTCATGGGGTCAGAGGAATGGCTGTGGGAGCGCGATCTATGAATTTCACTAGCCAGGTCTGTCTTCCTATTGAACATTATTACTCTCTCTCGGCGCACACGTCGCCACCACGGTTTCCGTGACAGCAGCAGCATCATGATGTTGCGTCTACCAATAAGTCCGGAACCGGGTTATTCGGCTGTTCGCGAACAGTCAGGTTTTAAACTTGCCTAACAAACGATCAAACAACCTCCACTCTCGAGGTGCGGTACGGTGACTGTCCTATCGTCCGCCCTTGTATGCTGCATTGCACTAATTCACTATATTAAGGGGAGAGGGTGCCTTCACACACCTATTCTGTGTGGAATATCTTCCGCCCCCCAGCGGAGCGCTTCGGCGCCTCTGCGAAGCAAAGCGCGGCATTCAAAAACAACAACCAAAGCTGCCGTCGGTTTCCCTTCCCTGCCCTGTGTTGGCTGGAGCAGCAGAAGGTTTTTTAGAGAAAATAGTCTCATGGGGTCAGAGGAATGGCTGTGGAGGGCGATCTATGAATTTCACTAGCCAGGTCTGTCTACCTATTGAACATTATTACGCTCTCTCGGCGCACACGTCGCCACCACGGTTTCCGTGACAGCAGCAGCATCATGATGTTGTGTCTACCAATAAGTCCCGAACAGGGTTATTCGGCTGTTCTCGAACAGTCAGGTTTTAAACTTGCCTAACAAACGATCAAACAACCTCCACTCTCGAGGTGCGGTACGGTGACTGTCCTATCGTCCGCCCCTGTATGCTGGATTGCACTAATTCACTATATTAAGGGGAGAGGGTGCCTTCACACACCTATTCTGTGTGGAATATCTTCCGCCCCCCAGCGGAGCGCTTCGGCGCCTCTGCGAAGCAAAGCGCGGCATTCAAAACAACAACCAAAGTTGCCGTCGCTTTCCCTTCCCTGCCCTGCAATGGCTGGAGCAGCAGAAGGTTTTTTAGAGAAAATAGTCTCATGGGGTCAGAGGAATGGCTGTGGAGGGCGATCTATGAATTTCACTAGCCAGGTCTGTCTTCCTATTGAACATTATTACTCTCTCTCGGCGCACACGTCGCCACCACGGTTTCCGTGACAGCAGCAGCATCATGATGTTGTGTCTACCAATAAGTCCGGAACAGGGTTATTCGGCTGTTCTCGAACAGTCAGGTTTTAAACTTGCCTAACAAACGATCAAACAACCTCCACTCTCGAGGTGCGGTACGGTGACTGTCCTATCGTCCGCCCCTGTATGCTGGATTGCACTATTTCACTATATTAAGGGGAGAGGGTGCCTTCACACACCTATTCTGTGTGGAATATCTTCCGCCCCCCAGCGGAGCGCTTCGGCGCCTCTGCGAAGCAAAGCGCGGCATTCAAAAACAACAACCAAAGCTGCCGTGGCTTTCCCTTCCCTGCCCTGTATTGGCTGGAGCAGCAGAAGGTTTTTTAGAGAAAATAGTCTCATGGGGTCAGAGGAATGGCTGTGGAGGGCGATCTATGAATTTCACTAGCCAGGTCTGTCTACCTATTGAACATTATTACTCTCTCTCGGCGCACACGTCGCCACCTCGGTTTCCGTGACAGCAGCAGCATCATGATGTTGGGCGCTTCAACAACAACCCGAACAGGGGCGATCAAGGCCAAACAGTCAGGCTTTAACCTGTCAACAAACGATCAAACAACTCTCCACTCGAGGTGCGCACGGTGACTGTCCTATCGTCCGCCTCTCATGCTGGATTGCACTAATTCACTATATTAAGGGGAGAGGGTGCCTTCACACACCTATTCTGTGTGGAATATCTTCCGCCCCCCAGCGGAGCGCTTCGGCGCCTCTGCGAAGCAAAGCGCTGCATTCAAAAACAACAACCAAAGCTGCCGTGGCTTTCCCTTCCCTGCCCTGTATTGGCTGGAGCAGCAGAAGGTTTTTTAGAGAAAATAGTCTCATGGGGTCAGAGGAATGGCTGTGGAGGGCGATCTATGAATTTCACTAGCCAGGTCTGTCTACCTATTGAACATTATTACTCTCTCTCGGCGCACACGTCGCCACCACGGTTTCCGTGACAGCAGCAGCATCATGATGTTGTGTCTACCAATAAGTCCCGAACAGGGTTATTCGGCTGTTCTCGAACAGTCAGGTTTTAAACTTGCCTAACAAACGATCAAACAACCTCCACTCTCGCGGTGCGGTACGGTGACTGTCCTATCGTCCGCCCCTGTATGCTGGATTGCACTAATTCACTATATTAAGGGGAGAGGGTGCCTTCACACACCTATTCTGTGTGGAATATCTTCTGCCCCCCAGCGGAGCGCTTCGGCGCCTCTGCGAAGCAAAGCGCGGCATTCAAAAACAACAACCAAAGCTGCCGTGGCTTTCCCTTCCCTGCCCTGTATTGGCTGGAGCAGCAGAAGGTTTTTAAGAGAAAATAGTCTCATGGGGTCAGAGGAATGGCTGTGGAGGGCGATCTATGAATTTCACTAGCCAGGTCTGTCTACCTATTGAACATTATTACTCTCTCTCGGCGCACACGTCGCCACCAGGGTTTCCGTGACAGCAGCAGCATCATGATGTTGTGTCTACCAATAAGGCCGGAACCGGTTATTCTAATGTTCTAAACATTGTGGTTTTTAAACTTGCTTAACAAAACGATCAAACAACCCACTCGAGGTGCGGTACGCACTGTCCCATTTGCCTGCCCCTGTATGCTTGATTGGCACTAATTCAATATATTAAGGGGGAGAGGGTGCCTTCACACACCCATTTGTGGAATATCTTTCCGCCTTCAGCGGAGCGCCGGGCGCCTTCATGGCAAAGCGGCATTCAAAAACAACAACCAAAGTTGCTGTGGCTTTCCTTCCTGTCTCTGCATTAGCTGGATGTTAGTATTGTTTTTAGAGAAAATAGTCTCATGGGGTCAGAGGAATGGCTGTGGAGGGCGATCTATGAATTTCACTAGCCAGGTCTGTCTACCTATTGAACATTATTACTCTCTCTCGGCGCACACGTCGCCACCACGGTTTCCGTGACAGCAGCAGCATCATGATGTTGTGTCTACCAATAAGTCCCGAACAGGGTTATTCGGCTGTTCTCGAACAGTCAGGTTTTAAACTTGCATAACAAACGATCAAACAACCTCCACTCTCGAGGTGTAACGGTGACTGTCCTATCGTCCGCCTGCATGCTGGATTGCACTAATTCACTATATGAAGGGGAGAGGGTGCCTTCACACACCTATTCTGTGTGGAATATCTTCTGCCCCCCAGCGGAGCGCTTCGGCGCCTCTGCGAAGCAAAGCGCGGCATTCAAAAACAACAACCAAAGCTGCCGTGGCTTTCCCTTCCCTGCCCTGTATTGGCTGGAGCAGCAGAAGGTTTTTTAGAGAAAATAGTCTCATGGGGTCAGAGGAATGGCTGTGGAGTGGGCTTATGGCGAGTAGGCTCACCATCTATCAATTACACTCTGCCAGGTCTCTTCCGTTTGGACATTATTTACTCTTTTCTTCTCTCTCGGCGCAGCAACACGCTGCCACCCCAATTAGTTAGTTTCCGCCACAGTATATGCTGCCTTTCAGTCCGAACGGGCTCCCCTTCGCTTTGCCGCCTGCCCAACTTAGCGGAGTCGCGTTGGTCGATCACCCCGTCTTCGCGTCTGTGCCGGCCTTCAATGCAGCGCCTAACCGTCTCTTGACCGAGATTCATTGCTACCCTAAATGTGCATAGACAACGTTCATGGTTCAACACGACCAGGGCGCAGTCTGGTAGCCGAGTATACTAAAAAGAGAGTTTAGCAGCCAAAACTCGTCAAAGCACACGTTGGGTTACCCCATCACCTAACAACGATGGCGGTTCCCACCCGTGAAATACATTAACCTAATAATATTGGGCGACGATGGCGCTATGAGCCCAATGTCCCTGCCAAAACAGTAAGAGAGTGAGAAAGAAAAAGAGAGAGAGGAGAAGGATATGAGATTGGCCAACGTGGCGTCCTCGCCTAATGTCTTCGCCCGGCTGAGCTGGGGGCAAAAGATAAGAGGAGAAGGATAAGGGAGGAGATTGGCCAACGTGCGGTCCCTCGCCCAATGTCTTCTGCCTCGCTGGGGCTGGGGCAAAGATAAGAGGAGCGGATAAGGGAGGAGATTGGCCAACGTGCGGTCCCTCGCCCAATGTCGGCTGCCTCGCTGGAGCTGGGTAAAGATGAGAGGAGAGGAGCGGATAAGGGAGGAGATTGGCCAACGTGCGGTCCCTCGCCCAATGTCGGCTGCCTCGCTGGAGCTGGGTAAAGATGAGAGGAGAGGAGCGGATAAGGGAGGAGATTGGCCAACGTGCGGTCCCTCGCCCAATGTCGGTTGCCTCGCTGGAGCTGGGTAAAGATGAGAGGAGAGGAGAGGAGAGGAGAGGAGCGGATAAGGGAGGAGATTGGCACACACGGTGGCGCTGCCAGCGCCGAGGATAGCAAGAGAAGGTGCAGTTTGATCTGATCATCTGGTTTGCTATTTCTCTAAGGCCAACGTGCGGTCCCTCGCCCAATGTCTTCTCGTTTTTTACTGTCGGTCTGCTCACTATTTTGGCTGGCGTGTTAGGCGTCGCCAATAGCAGCAGCAGCAGCAGTAGCAGCTACCTGGTTTATCCAGTCATATGCTTGTCATTAACGGAGAGAAAGAGAACGGGGCGCTCTTTAAACTAATTTACTGAATTGGGCGGTATCGGGCTCTGCTCTGGTAACTCCAGCAGCAGCGAATGAGGACAATCCCGGCCCCCGCATCAAAAATACTACACTCGGGCGGGAGCGCGCAACCGGAGGAGGACGGACGGGGCTATGGATGGCTGCCCGTCCGTTCCATGCTCCCTGCGAATAAGCCTCTTGCCCAAGAGTTAAATTACAATGCCAAAAAAATTCCAAACCTTAACAACAAGCCGTCCGGCCAAACCTAACCCACAAATTGGGCTATGTCTGTCAAACCCTTTCATTGAGACTTGACCTGTGATGGTTAGTCATAAAAAGACCAAATGGCAAATGTACAACTCTTAACGGTGCACGGTGTCTGCACTGGCGCAGCTATTTTTCAAGTGTCTGCCAAGGATGATGGAAAGTTAGAGTTGATGAGATACTGCCCTAGTTCTATTCATAAACGATGCCAACTTCCTTATGGGGAAGTATGGTTGCAAAGGTGAAACTTTAAGGAATTGACGGAAGGGCACCACGAGGAGTGGAGCCTGTGGGTTAAATTGATTCAAGATGGGAAACCTGACACCCACCGAGTCCAGACACCGGAAGGATTGAGCCATGCATGTGAAAGTACAATCTGGTTTAAGGGGAAACCCCGAATGGGTGCTAATGCACATACTGTGGCAATACAAGCAAATGGTGTCCATTGCTTTAAAAGTTTTGTGATACTGTTGCCAAGCAGAACTGGTTAATGAAGGAATGAATACTCATTCCGATACTATTGAGAGGCTTTAGACAGCAGGAGTGTGGCTATGGATGTTGGAAATTGATCTTGGTAGTAGCAAATGGTGGAGAGAGAAGTTGTGGCCTCGGCCCGATTCACGCTGGAGGCCAATGCAACAAGAGCAGAGGAGAACTAGTAGGGGTTCTCCTCGGACACAGGCGCAAGTGAACACGGCACTTTTTGTTTAAGGAACCCTAGTGGGTCTGGGAAAGAGTTCGCTGTTAGGCGTCCGGGAAGACTGACCGTACTAGCCGTAAGGTGCATGCGGTGTCTCTTTTGGTAAAGAGTGTGTGGGAAGTCGGCAAATGAGATGTGTAAGTATGGACAAGGATTGGCTCTGAGGAACGGACATGCTGGGTCCGTGCTGGAAGCGGGTTGGGGATCGAGCGCAGGGTCGAGTGAGGAGACGACAGGTATATGGATCTCGTACCGCGGTTCGGCGGTGTGGGGGATGTACACTCTCATACCGATGAACTTCGGTGGTCTTGCGCCTGTCAGAACCGAGCTCTTTCCGCAGTTCGTTCGTCCCCTATTCCCGTGGAACGCATGGGCTGCGTGGTCGTGTTCGTGGATGGTGTTCGTCGTCCCTCCCTTTTCAGAGGTGGGGGGGGGGGAGGCGGGGCTTTCCGGTTCACTAGAATGCCACTTCGGCTGCCGTTCCACTCAGACAAGACACGGATCAATGGCATTCGAGGGTCTAATGAAGTCTGAAAACTAGCCACAATTCCTTAATTACTTACGGAATAACACAGTTCCGACTGTCCCATGGGAAAGATGAGTGCTTAGACTCTTTTGAGTGAGTCAGTCTTCCCCCCCGGTACCAAAGACGCCCTGTGAATCCCAAAATGCTCAAGATGACCACGTTGCAAGTGATGCCTCGGTGTAGAGAATCAAGGCTGGAACTGTTCGACTTTGACGTCAACGTTCACAAATTTCTCTCCAAATTAAGGATGGACCGACAGAGTCGGCCAGGAGAATGAATTGGTGGTATTTAAATGACGATCTCAGTATCTGATATTTACCAGGAGCTGAAGGGCAGCTTAAACTTGGAGTTGAAAATCTGTCTAGCATTTCCAACACAGAAGGCACGGCTTCTGAGAAAAGTCCACACAAATGAAGTGAGAAACTTCAACCTGCTTAGTCCCGGTTTGTTGCCGCGAGACATTCTGAGAAGCGGAGCTTAGAAATTCCTGCTGTCATGTGAGGTTTCCTTGAGTTTCTGACGGGATTTCAATAGAGGGAGATAAAATTGACCCGAAACTCTGACAAAGCAGAGAGAGAGAGTTTGCCTAAATGTGGTGCATTCCACACCAGCAGACCGCTGGAGGTTTCGTCACGCCCCCCGATGGCGAAATCCTCTGTTACAGCAGAAGTGTCTGTTTTGCCCGTTCACACCAGCAGACCGCTGGAGGTTTCGTCACGCACCCCGATGGCGAAATCCTCTTTTACAGCAGAGTCTGTTTAACCTAACCTAACCGTGGTGTCCACACTACCAGAATGCTGGAGGTTTCGTCACGCACCCCGATGGCGAAATCCTCCGTTAAAGCAGGAGTGTCGGTTTAACCTAACCTAACCTAACTGTGGTGCATTCCACACTACCAGACCGCTGGAGGTTTCGTCACGCCCCCCATGGCGAAATCCTCCAATACAGCGGCAGCAGTGTCTAGCGGCCTGCTCCATTGCGCAAGTGTCTGTTTAACCTAACCTAGGTTAAAGTGTATTGGTGTCCTGAAGTTTTATAGAGGCTTGCCAGCCTAACCCTTTCATTGAGACTCGACCTGTGATGGTTAGTCGTAAAAAGACCAAATGGCAAATGTACAACTCTTAACGGTGCACGGTGTCTGCACTGGCGCAGCTTTTTTTCAAGTGTCTGCCAAGGATGATGGAAAGTTAGAGTTGATGAGATACTGCCCTAGTTCTATTCATAAACGATGCCAACTTCCTTATGGGGAAGTATGGTTGCAAAGGTGAAACTTTAAGGAATTGACGGAAGGGCACCACCAGGAGTGGAGCCTGTCGGTTAAATTGATTCAAGATTGGAAACCTTACTACATTATCGCTCTCTCTCGGCGCACACGTCGCCACCCCACTAGTTTCCGTCACAGCATATGCTGCGGCCTTTCAGTCCGGAACGGGGCTCCCCTTCGCCTTGCCGTCTGCCCAACTTAGCGGACTCGCGTTGGTCGATCACCCCGTCTTCGCGTCTGTGCCGGCCTTCAATGCAGCGCCTAACCATCTCTTGACCGAGATTCATTGCTACCCTAAATGTGCATAGACAACGCTCATGGTTCAACACGACCAGGGCGCAGTCTGGGAGCCGAGTATACTAAAAAGAGAGTTTAGCAGCCAAAACTCGTCAAAGCACACGTTGGGTTACCCCATCACCTAACCGATGGCGGTTCCCACCCGTGAAATACACAACCTAACCAACATTGGGCGACGATGGCGATCATGAGCCCACGTCCCCACAAACAGTAAGAGAGAGTGAGAAAGAAAGAGAGAGAGGAGAAGGATAAGGGAGGAGATTGGCCAACGTGCGGTCCCTCGCCCAATGTCTTCTGCCTGGCTGGAGCTGGGTAAAGATGAGAGAAGAGGAGCGGATAAGGGAGGAGATTGGCCAACGTGCGGTCCCTCGCCCAATGTCTTCTGCCTCGCTGGAGCTGGGTAAAGATGAGAGGAGAGGAGAGGAGAGGAGCGGATAAGGGAGGAGATTGGCACAGTTGGCGCTGCCGGCGCCGAGGATAGCAAGAGAAGGTGCATTTTGATCTGATCATCTGGTTTGCTATTTCTCTAAGGCCAACGTGCGGTCCCTCGCCCAATGTCTTCTTGTTTGCTGTCGGTCTGCTCACTATTTTGGCCGTGTTAGGCGTCGCCAATAGCAGCAGCAGCTACCTGGTTTATCCAGTCATATGCTTGTCATTAACGGAGAGAAAGAGAACGGGGCGCTCTTTAAACTAATTTACTGATTTGGGCGGTATCGGGCTCTGCTCTGGTAACTCCAGCAGCGAATGATGACAATCCCGGCCCCCGCACTCGTCTTAAGAATAAGAAGGAACGGAGTCAGGGGTGGGAGTACCGGCGCCATGGCCGCTGGTACCCCCGATAAAGCCCTTCAAACCTTCCTCCGTCTTAAGAATAAGAAGGAATGGAGTCAGGGGTGGGAGTACCGGTGCCATGGTCACTGGTAACCCCGTTACAAGCCCCTCAAACATTCCTCTCTGTCTTATGGATCAGAAGGAACCCAGATTGCAGCAACTGTGGTGTCTCAATAAAAATGCAGCACAAAATACAACAAAACTTTTGCTTTTAAAGTTTTAGGATACTGTTGCCAAGCAGAGTCTGGTTAATGGAAGGACGAATACTCATTCAGATACCATTGAGAGGCTTTAGGAGGCAAGGAGTGTGTGGTTGCAGGATGCTGGAATTGACGGTAGAAATGGAGAGGTTGAGGCCTGCCCATGCTGGAGGCCACTGCAACAAGAGAGAGGAGAAACTAGTAGGGTCTCGGACACAGGCGCAAGTGGCACTTATTGTTTAAGGAAACCCTAGTGGGACTGGGGTGAGCCTGCCAGTTAGGCGTCTGTAGCATCAACGCCAGCCGAAGAGGCGCGCCCGGTAAAGAGGGAAGTTTGCAAACGAGGCGCGCGTGCGATTGGCTCTGAGGAACGGACATGCTGGGTCCGTGCTGGAAGCGGGTTGGGGATCGAGCGCAGGGTCGAGCGAGGAGACGGCAGGTATATGGATTTCGTACCGCGGTTCGGCGGTGTGGGGGATGTACACTGTCATACCGATGAACTTCGGTGGTCTTGCGCCTGTCAGAACCGAGCTCTTTCCGCAGTTCGTTCGTCCCCTATTCCCGTGGAATGCATGGGCTGCGTGGTCGTGTTCGTGGATGGTGTTCGTCGTCCCTCCCTTTTCAGAGGTGGGGGGGGGGGAGGCGGGGCTTTCCGGTTCACTAGAATGCCACTTCGGCTGCCGTTCCACTCAGACAAGACACGGATCAATGGCATTCGAGGGTCTAATGAAGTCTGAAAACTAGCCACAATTCCTTAATTACTTACGGAATAACACAGTTCCGACTGTCCCATGGGAAAGAAGTTTGCTTAGACTCTATTGAGTGAGTCAGTCTTCCCCCCCGGTTCCAAAGACGCCCAAAGAATCCAAAATTGCTCAAGATGACCACGTTGCAACTTATGCCTCGGTGTAGAGAATCATGGCTGGAACTGTTCGACTTTGACGTCAACGTTCACAATTTTCTCTCAAAATTACGGATGGACCGACAGAGTCGGCTAGGAGAATGAATTGGTGGTATTTATATGACGATCTCAGTATCTGATATTTACCAGGAGCTGAAGGGCAGCTTAAACCTGGAGTTGAAACTCTGTCTAGCATTTCCAACACAGAAGGCACGGCTTCTGAAAATAGTCCACACAAATGAAGTGAGAAGTCCCGGTTTGTTGCCGCGAGACATTCTGAGAAGCGGAGCTCAGAAATTCCTGCTAAGTCATGTGAGGTTTCCTAGAGTTTCTGACGGGTTTCCAAGAGATAAAAAGGACCCGAAACTGTGACAAAGCAGAGAGAGAGAGTTTGCCTAATCGTGGTGTATTCCACACTACCAGACCGCTGGAGGTTTCGTCACGCCCCCCGATGGCGAAATCCTCCGTTACAGCAGAAGTGTCTGTTTTGCCCGTTCACACCACCAGAACGCTGGAGGTTTCGTCACGCACCCCGATGGCGAAATCCTCATTTACAGCAGAGTCTGTTTAACCTAACCTAACCGTGGTGTCCACACTACCAGACTGCTGGAGGTTTCGTCACGCCCCCCGATGGCGAAATCCTCCGTTAAAGCAGAAGTGTCTGTTTAACCTAACCTAACCTAACTGTGGTGCAGTCCACACTACCAGACCGCTGGAGGTTTCGTCACGCACCCCGATGGCGAAATCCTCCGTTACAGTAGAAGTGTCTGCAAATCCATATACTGTGGCAATACAAGCAAATGATGTCCATTGCTTTAAAAGTTTTGTGATACTGTTGCCAAGCAGAACTGGTTAATGAAGGAATGAATACTCATTCCGATACTATTGAGAGGCTTTAGAAAGCAGGAGTGTGGCTATGGATGTTGGAAATTGATCTTGGTGGTAGTAGCAAATGGTGGAGAGAGAAGTTGAGGCCTCGGCCCGATTCACGCTGGAGGCCAATGCAACAAGAGCAGAGGAGAACTAGTAGGGGTTCTCCTGGGACAGAGGCTAAAGTGAACACGGCACTTATTGTTTAAAGACTAAGAAGGAACGGAGTCAGGGGTGGGAGTACCGGCGCCATGGCCGCTGGTACCCCCGATAAAGCCCCTCAAACCTTCCTCTCTGTCTTCTTGATAAGAAGGAACCTTAAAGATTAAGCCATGCATGGACAAGGATTGGCTCTGAGGAACGGACATGCTGGGTCCGTGCTGGAAGCGGGTTGGGGATCGAGCGCAGGGTCGAGCGAGGAGACGGCAGGTATATGGATCTCGTACCGCGGTTCGGCGGTGTGGGGATGTACACTGTCATACCGATGAACTTCGGTGGTCTTGCGCCTGTCAGAACCGAGCTCTTTCCGCAGTTCGTTCGTCCCCTATTCCCGTGGAATGCATGGGCTGCGTGGTCGTGTTCGTGGATGGTGTTCGTCGTCCCTCCCTTTTCAGAGGTGGGGGGGGGGAAGGCGGGGCTTTCCGGTTCACTAGAATGCCACTTCGGCTGCCGTTCCACTCAGACAAGACACGGATCAATGGCATTCGAGGGTCTAATGAAGTCTGAAAACTAGCCACAATTCCTTAATTACTTACGGATTAACAAAGTTGCGACTGTCCCTTGGGAAAGAAGTTTGCTTAGACTCTTTTGAGTTAGTCAGTCTTCCCCCCCGGTTCCAAAGACGCCCTGTGAATCCCAAAATGCTCAAGATGACCACGTTGCAAGTGATGCCTCGGTGTAGAGAATCAAGGCAGGAACTGTTTGACTTTGACGTCAACGTTCACAAATTTCTCTCCAAATTAAGGATGGACCAACAGAGTCGGCCAGGAGAATGAATTGGTGGTATTTAATTGACGATCTCAGTATCTGATATTTACCAGGAGCTGAAGGGCAGCTTAAACTTGGAGTTGAAACTCTGTCTAGCATTTCCAACACAGAAGGCACGGCTTCTGAGAAAAGTCCACACAAATGAAGTGAGAAACTTCAACCTGCTTAGTCCCGGTTTGTTGCCGCGAGACATTCTGAGAAGCGGAGCTCAGAAATTCCTGCTTAGTTATGTGAGGTTTCCTAGAGTTTCTGACCCGAAACTCTGACAAAGCAGAGAGAGAGAGTTTGCCTAAACGTGGTGTATTCCACACTACCAGACCGCTGGAGGTTTCGTCACGCCCCCCGATGGCGAAATCCTCCGTTACAGCAGAAGTGTCTGTTTTGCCCGTTCACACCACCAGAACGCTGGAGGTTTCGTCACGCACCCCGATGGCGAAATCCTCATTTACAGCAGAGTCTGTTTAACCTAACCTAACCGTGGTGTCCACACTACCAGACTGCTGGAGGTTTCGTCACGCCCCCCGATGGCGAAATCCTCCGTTACAGTAGAAGTGTCTGCAAATCCATATACTGTGGCAATACAAGCAAATGACGTCCACTGCTTTAAAAGTTTTGTGATACTGTTGCCAAGCAGAACTGGTTAATGAAGGAATGAATACTCATTCCGATACTATTGAGAGGCTTTAGAAAGCAGGAGTGTGGCTATGGATGTTGGAAATTGATCTTGGTGGTAGTAGCAAATGGTGGAGAGAGAAGTTGAGGCCTCGGCCCGATTCACGCTGGAGGCCAATGCAACAAGAGCAGAGGAGAACTAGTAGGGGTTCTCCTGGGACAGAGGCTAAAGTGAACACGGCACTTATTGTTTAAAGACTAAGAAGGAACGGAGTCAGGGGTGGGAGTACCGGCGCCATGGCCGCTGGTAACCCCGTTACAAGCCCATCAAACCTTCCTCCGTCTTAAGAATAAGAAGGAACGGAGTCAGGGGTGGGATTACCGGCGCCATGGCCGCTGGTACCCCCGATAAAGCCCCTCAAACCTTCCTCTCTGTCTTCTTGATAAGAAGGAACCTTAAAGATTAAGCCATGCATGGACAAGGATTGGCTCTGAGGAACGGACATGCTGGGTCCGTGCTGGAAGCGGGTTGGGGATCGAGCGCAGGGTCGAGCGAGGAGACGGCAGGTATATGGATCTCGTACCGCGGTTCGGCGGTGTGGGGGATGTACACTGTCATACCGATGAACTTCGGTGGTCTTGCGCCTGTCAGAACCGAGCTCTTTCCGCAGTTCGTTCGTCCCCTATTCCCGTGGAATGCATGGGCTGCGTGGTCGTGTTCGTGGATGGTGTTCGTCGTCCCTCCCTTTTTAGAGGTGGGGGGGGGGGAGGCGGGGCTTTCCGGTTCACTGGAATGCCACTTCGGCTGCCGTTCCATTCAGACAAGACACGGATCAATGGTATTCGACGGTCTAATGAAGTCTGAAAACTAGCCACAATTCCTTAATTACTTACGGAATAACACAGTTGCGACTGTCCCATGGGAAAGAAGTTTGCTGAGACTCTTTTGACTGAGTCAGTCTTCCCCCCCGGTTCCAAAGACGCCCAAAGAATCCCAAATTGCTCAAGATGACCACGTTGCAACTGATGCCTCGGTGTAGATAATCAAGGTTGGAACTGTTCGACTTTGACGTCAACGTTCGTAATTTTCTCTCAAAAGTAAGGATGGACCGACAGAGTCGTCCAGGAGAATGAATTGGTGGTATTTAAATGACGATCTCAGTATCTGATATTTACCAGGAGCTGAAGGGCAGCTTAAACTTGGAGTTGAAAATCTGTCTAGCATTTCCAACACAGAAGGCACGGCTTCTGAGAAAAGTCCACACAAATGAAGTGAGAAACTTCAACCTGCTTAGTCCCTGTTTGTTGCCGCGAGACATTCTGAGAAGCGGAGCTCAGAAATTCCTGCTTAAGAATAAGAAGGAACGGAGTCAGGGGTGGGAGTACCGGCGCCATGGCCGCTGGTACCCCCGATAAAGCCCCTCAAACCTTCCTCCGTCTTAAGAATAAGAAGGAACGGAGTCAGGGGTGGGAGTACCGGCGCCATGGCCGCTGGTACCCCCGATAAAGCCCCTCAAACCTTCCTCCGTCTTAAGAATAAGAAGGAACGGAGTCAGGGGTGGGAGTACCGGCGCCATGGCCGCTGGTACCCCCGATAAAGCCCCTCAAACCTTCCTCCGGAGTTAGGGGTGGGAGTACCGGCGCCATGGCCGCTGGTACCCCCGATAAAGCCACCTCAAACCTTCCTCCGTCTTAAGAATAAGAAGGAACGGAGTCAGGGGTGGGAGTACCGGCGCCATGGCCGCTGGTACCCCCGATAAAGCCCCTCAAACCTTCCTCCGGAGTAAGAAGGAACGGAGTCAGGGGTGGGAGTACCGGCGCCATGGCCGCTGGTACCCCCGATAAAGCCCCTCAAACCTTCCTCCGTCTTAAGAATAAGAAGGAACGGAGTCAGGGGTGGGAGTACCGGCGCCATGGCCGCTGGTACCCCCGATAAAGCCCCTCAAACCTTCCTCCGTCTTAAGAATAAGAAGGAACGGAGTCAGGGGTGGGAGTACCGGCGCCATGGCCGCTGGTACCCCCGATAAAGCCCCTCAAACCTTCCTCCGTCTTAAGAATAAGAAGGAACGGAGTCAGGGGTGGGAGTACCGGCGCCATGGCCGCTGGTACCTCCATACTACCAGACCGCTGGAGGTTTCGTCACGCACCCCGATGGCGAAATCCTCATTTACAGCAGAGTCTGTTTAACCTAACCTAACCGCAGTGTCCACACTTCCAAGAATGCTGGAGTTTTTGTCACCCCCCCTGATGGCAAAATCCTCCGTTAAAGCAGAAGTGTCGGTTAGGTTAGGTTAGGTTAGGTTAGGTTAGGTTAGGTTAGGTTAGGTTAGGTTAGGTTAGGTTAGGTTAGGTT
>NW_024721083.1:0-17469 GCF_018991925.1 Homarus americanus | reverse complement strand
TACTCTAGGTCTTACACCCTGGAGTAGCTGTATCGTCCACTTAGGTAATTTACTTCACAAGGAACTACAAGTTACACCTTGATGTAATACTTCATTTACTGCCAAACTTTATAGGGAAATATTTTTTCACAAAGAATTTCAAGTTACAATTTCACATAATAAGTCACATTACAAACGTTCCTTCGCCTTACAGTTAAACTTTGCAATGTCAAGATATTTTTTTCACTGCAGAGGAAAGTATCCGTCATCATCATCACCACACACACACGCAAAGACAAAACTCCTGTATCCAGATTCTCAAGAGTTTATAAATTAAATTCTTCCCTAAAATTAAACGGACAATACATCTATTTATCATAGAGTATGTGAACAATATCGACGCCATATTGGTTAACATCTTTGAGTCATATAATTAGTTAGCTACATAGTGTTAATTATTTAGTTAAATAGGAAAAAATAATCTACTAGCGTGTGTTGTGACCAAAATAAATCAACATTGTATTTACTTTCTCCTCCAGGGGGCACTAAGTCTAGAGAAATGACACAATTGACATCTACATAAAGTGACTGACCAAGGGTAGATATTGGCTACCTTTTGTGTTACTTTGAGATCGTAAGAACACACAGAGCTGCTCTTAAGGATGTTTACCACAATACACCTCAACCAGTTTCTCATTCACAAAAGTCAAACAATAAATCTGGTTCAAAAGATACACCGTAAATTTTATTAGAATACAATAATCAATTACTGTATTTTTGCATTGAGGCGAATAGTCTTATGGTGTTAAGATGTGTTCTGAAGCCACGAAGGTAAACAAAAGGTATTCAATATCTGCCTTGGTTGACGATGATCTGTAGACGTTAGCAAGTCCTCCTCCTCCTGCTCTCGAGTAAGGTAAGGAAAGCCTCACCTGACCAAAATTGTTAATTAAGGTAGATTACCTGAAGATTAACCCTCCCAGCTTATTTCAACTAATGATTAACCTAACGCTACCTGGGAAATTAAGTTAGGTTAGATTAAGTTAGGTTAGGTTAGGGTAGGGTAGGTCAGGTCAGGTCAGGTCAGGTCAGGGCAGGTCAGGTCAGGCAGTGCCAGTGTAGTTAATCTTGAGGTTAAATAAACTAGAGGCTAATCTTCACATGAGCCACTAAGACACTTTGACGGAGGCGGTTACGTACAACAGGAAAGCTCTGATAACATATAATGTACAGTATATACCGTTTAAGTTGCATCAGCAGCTCGATACACCACTTATTGACTTACTCATTCACTGCCGTAGAAATATTTACTTCTCTAACAGGTTTCTATATGGTTCCCAGTCATTATAATACGACCTTGTAAAATCAAATGATCTAAATTAAACTAAACGTATCCAAATTAAACTTATTAGCTAACAAATCATTCTAAAACACGATATATGCAAATAAAAAGTTCTAAATTCAACTTAACTTATCGTAATATAACTATTATAACTAAACCATTTTAATTAAACCTAACCTAAACACCTCAAGTGCCACAAACAGAAGGAAAAAACACCTTTAATATTATCTTTAATATTATCGTGTAAGAGGCCCCTGTAACCCACTAACTCCAGGTAATGCATCTATATCAGTCTACCTGCGTCGGAAGCTCTATACGTGACTATGATCGTTACCCACTGCTGGAGAACATTTGTACTTCTATAATTACCCCTGGAGAAACAATGCACCAATTTACGATTTATTTATTTTATTTTTCATTTATTTTTTATTCTTGGTCCATACTGTAAACACCGCCCGCTTGTGAGTCCCGTCAGCCATATTGTTCTAACTTTCGGGGATTCTAAAATAAGCTATAAATAAATAAATAAATAAAGCATGCATCTTTTGTTTTCTAACCCATGAGCTGTGAGTCTTCATTATATACTTCAACATTACTGTAAACTAAGGCTAGAGAGGGTGTGTACAGTACTAGTGGAGCCAAGACGAGAAGGCATTTCAAATCCCTAAAGGGTTTTACAAGTGAAGAGTCTTACAAGTGGAGGGTCTTACAGGTGGAGGGTCTTACAAGTGGAGGGTCTTACAGGTGGAGTATTTTAATAAGGATAAATACAGCAAGTCTTACAGTTGAATCAGCCAAGTCGAGGAAAACTCTTAAGAGTCATGTAACTTCTACCTGATGTTACCTGTAATCAAGCTAAGGTATATGTAAGAAGAATATTATCTCGTTACTATCCATTCCACTTCCACTATCCTGCGAGGTGGTGTATTAATAGGCACAGATACTCATGATAAAGAAGGAATAAAGAGAAAGACGCAAGATACCTATAAAATGCGACAGAATATACCTACACATGCGTAATCCTAACCCATCCCAACCCAACCCAACCCTATCCTACCCTCAGCTTCACCACAGTACACAAAGTCATTCTTGGTATCAGAGTGACGCATAAACACCCTGTATTGCCTAAGACACATTTGAATCGGATGGTTCCCAGTGAAGCAATTAGTTCGTGGGAAAAGTGAGTCAAAATACTTAACATCAGCTTCGTTTACGACCTCCAGCTGATATTTACTTCTGTTGTCTATATCAATCACATTTTATAATGAAAACAAAAATATGGTTAGTTACTTAAAAATGAAAATAAATCATACTTAGATACTTAGGAGTGGGCAAAAAAGATACTTAAGATACTTAAAAATGAAAACACTCTTTGATACTTAAATTAGGACAAAATAAACGGACATAAAGATTTAACTATGAGCGGTGGATATTACGACATGTACCGACTATCAATACAGAGGCGCTATTTAGCCGTGAAGTTCTCTCAGAAACCCAACAAGACAATATGTGGTCACGTAAAAATTTCAGGTTAATTTTTAACACCATCCGTCATTTTAAACCTTGGCACTTGTAGATTAAGAAAATATATGGTGATATCTTTTCTGATGGGATAAAGGTCGTATTTGTCCAGAGAAGTAAGAGAGGAAAAAAATCACTTGAGAGGCATGACGCACAGAGTGTCTAAGGTGATAAAAGATCATATACTACCATTTGGGTTTTCAAATTAAGTTCATTACATAAAATATCAAACTCATAAAGATTACAAAAGAACAGAACACCATGAGCTCTCTACAGCTATATTCAGCCGTCAATATGCTGATGTACAGAAGCTACACAATGTTATTGGTGACTGTAATCCCAGGAAAATGATGCTCTTTTAAACTTGGTAACTGGAGCTGTAATGCCAGAAAATGCCAAATATGACAATCTATGTGCATATGAAGTTGGAAGACAAAATTAATTTTGTCAAAACATAATAATTGGTCCATTGAAGCAGCATCTGGAAAAGATGTCCAGTTAGCTCTTCTGTAAATGGACAACGTAAATAAAACTTCAGCAATAAATTATATATCAGTTATAGAACTTCAACTGGGACATACAGTATATGCATCACAGAAGGGCAGCACTGCTGTCGATCTTGAACATGATCCATGTTTGTAATCCAACAACACTCAACCAGGAAATATAGGGTATGATATGAGGACGCTGGTGACAGGCGACCACATTAGGTGACCTTCTGGGTTTCCATGCCTTCACAGGATCTGACTGCATTGGAAAATTTGTTGGCAAAGGAAAGAAAGCATGTTGGAGCACTTTGATGAAATCTAACACAAGAGTCCTAGATGCATTCAAGATGCTGAGTAGACCAAATGCCCTCCAGCAGACATGTACAGTATATTGGTCTAGAGGAATTTGTATTTAAGCTCTACTGTCCACGAATGACTTTCACTAAACTGTCAAAACTTAGATGGCATCTCTTCAAGAAAACGCAGGCAGAAGCTGGAGAACTACCAGCGACTGCAGCAACTCTAAAGTATCATATATTGAGAGGAAGGTATCAAGCTCTTCTGTGGTCTTGTGATGCAGACAGTGAAATGCTTTCACAATTAGAGCATGGCTGGAAGATTGACAATGACTGTTTCATACTAGTAATATCAGACCAACCACCAGCTCCAGAAGCAATTACAGAACTTGTTAAATGTGGATGTGGCGTCAGGAAATGTGGATCATTGTCATGTTCATACAGAAAGAATCAGAAAGAATAGCATGACATGCACCGAGATGTGTAACTGTCAAGCAGATGATGAGAAATGCCTAAACAAGGTGAAGGAATCGGTTGTACACAGAAGACTCTGATGACGAGGACTGAAGCAATGTCGTAAATAATAACTTGTGACTTGTATACACATGACGTATAACACTACAAACTTTTAATAAATATAAAACGGTGGTTCTAAGCTTTTCAGATAATGGTAATATGTATATGTTTAATTTCCAGTATTTGTCTTTAGCAAATAATTTTACTTACTGCAATCTCTTCTTTGCTAAAGACAGGATGGCATATATGAGCAGCCATGTTTGTAACACACTTAAGATATTATAACAGCATTCATAATATATTATGTTAAATTGTAATCATATAATACTACATGTTCATAGGTTATTAGTCATGTCTTAAGTTACTTAGGACTTAATGGTAATACGTCTGTGGTTCATTACGCCGCTCTTTGATAAAACTTCTTTAATGGCATAAAACTTATAATAAACCGTTCAGAAAAAATGACACCACAGTTCCTTAACATAGTTTTTAAGGATTATTATGATGTAGGGTGTCAAAAATTAACATGAAATTTTTAGGGGATTACTCAAGCTCCTACACTAAAACCTGCCGACCTAACCTAACCTTTTTTACCCACCTCCACCTACTTACCTAACCTGACATAATCTAACCTAACCTGACATAATCTAACCTAACCTGACATAATCTAACCTAACCTGACGTAATATAACCTAACCTGACATAATCTAACCTAACCTCCCTGTCTGACATAAGCTAACCTAATCAAACCTAACTTTCCCACCTACCGACCGTAACCTATCTACTTATTACCTACCTAACCTAACTTAACCCAACCTGACGTAATCTAACCTTACCTATTGAAACTTAACTTAACCACCTACCTCATCTAACACCACTTTGTAATCTCTTTGCGCTACCGCTCACAGGATGAGTATGGGGGGCACAATAAACTAGCCTCTAAGTGGAAAAATTAACAAAACTAACCTAACCTAACCCAACCTGACTTAACCTAATCTGATCTGATCTATCCAACTTAAACATCTTAGAATATATAATAAAGCCGCTAGGTTAATTTAGGCTAAATATGGTTGATTCATATTTTGTTTTGACAGAAATTCCCGGCAAAATAACGTATCTATATTGAGGACCACCCCCATGTTGGTTCCGCGTTAACAAGACACGGATACACTACAGAATAACCCGCGTTTGTTTAACCTCAATTACTACAGTTTACTTTATAATCTTACTTCACAATCTTCACTACATCTCACTTCACAATCTTCACTGCATCTCACTTCACAATCTTCACTACATCTCACTTCACAATCTTCACTACATCTCACGTCACAATCTTCACTACATCTGACTTCACAATCTTCACTACATCTCACTCCACAATCTTCACTACATCTCACTTCACAATCTTCACTACATCTCACTTCACAATCTTCACTACATCTCACTTCACAATCTTCACTACAACTCACTTCACAATCTTCACTACATCTCACTTCACAATCTTTACCACATCTTACTTCACAATCTTTACCACTTCTTACTTCGCAATCTTCACTACATCTCACTTCACAATCTTCACTACATCTCACTTCATAATCTTCACCACATCTCACTTCACAATCTTCACTACATCTCACTTCACAATCTTCACTACATCTCACTTCACAATCTTCACCACATCTCACTTCTCAATCTTCACTACATCTTACTTCACAATCTTCACTACATCTCACTTCACAATCTTTACCACATCTGAATTCACAATCTTCACTACATCTCCATTCACAATCTTCACTACATCTCACTTCACAATCTTCACTACATCTCACTTTACAATTTTCACATCTCACTTCACAATTTTTACATCTCACTTCACAATCTTCACTACATCTCACTTCACAATCTTCACTACATCTCACTTCACAATCTTCACTACATCTCACTTCACAATCTTCACTACATCTCACTCCACAATCTTCACTACATCTCACTTCACAATCTTCACTACATCTCACTTCACAATCTTCACTACATCTCACTTCACAATCTTCACTACATCTCACTTCACAATCTTCACTACATCTCACTTCACAATCTTTACCACATCTTACTTCACAATCTTTACCACATCTTACTTCACAATCTTCACTACATCTCACCTCACAATCTTCACTACATCTCACTTCATAATCTTCACCACATCTCACTTCACAATCTTCACTGCATCTCACTTCACAATCTTCACTACATCTCACTTCACAATCTTCACTACATCTCACTTCACAATCTTCACTACATCTTACTTCACAATCTTCACTACATCTCACTTCACAATCTTTACCACATCTTACTTCACAATCTTTACCACATCTTACTTCACAATCTTCACTACATCTCACTTCACAATCTTCACTACATCTCACTTCATAATCTTCACCACATCTCACTTCACAATCTTCACTACATCTCACTTCACAATCTTCACTGCATCTCCCTTCACAATCTTCACTACATCTCACTTCACAATCTTCACTACATCTAACTTCACAATCTTTACATCTTACTTCACAATCTTCACTACATCTCACTTCACAATCTTCACTACATCTCACTTCACAATCTTCACTACATCTCACTTCATAATCTTCACCACATTTCACTTCACAATCTTCACTACATCTCACTTCACAATCTTCACTACATCTCACTTCACAATCTTCACTACATCTCACTTCACAATCTACACTACATCTCACTTCACAATCTTCACTACATCTCACTTCACAATCGTCACCACATCTCACTTCACAATCTTCACCACATCTCACTTCACAATCTTCACTACATCTCACTTCACAATCTTCACTATATCTCACTTCACAATCTTCACTACATCTCACTTCCCAATCTTCACTACATCTCACTTCACAATCTTCACTACATCTCACTTCACAATCTTCACTACATCTCACTTCACAATCTTCACTACATGTCACTTCACAATCTTCACTACATCTCACTTCACAATCTTCACTACATCTCACTTCACAATCTTCACTACATCTCACTTCACAATCTTCACCACATCTCACTTCACAATCTTCACTACATCTCACTTCACAATCTTCACTACACCTCACTTCACAATCTTCACTACATCTCACTTCACAATCTTCACTAACACCATCCTTCATCACTACATATAACAACATCCATCATCACTACTTATAACACCATCCATATTCATCACTACATATAACACTATCCATCATCACTACATATAATACGATCCATCATCACTACATATAACACCATCCACCATCACTACATATAGAACCATCCATCACGACATATAACACCATCCAACATCACTACATATAACACCAACCATCATCACTACATATAACATCATCCATCATCACTACATATAACTCCATCCATTATCACTACATATGACACCATCCAGCATCACTACATATAACACCACCCATCATCACTACATATAACATCATGCATCATCACTACATATAACACCATCCATCAACACTACATATAAAACCAACCTATCATCACTACATATAATATCATCCATCATCACTACATATAACACCATCCAACATCACTACATATAACACCACCCATCATCACTACATATTACATCATCCATCACTACATATAACTCTATCCATCATCACTACATATAACACCATCCAGCATCACTACATATAACAGCAACCATCATCACTACATATAACATCATGCATCATCACTACATATAACATCATGCATCATCACTACATATAACACCATCCATCATCACTACATATAAAACCATCCTATCATCACTACATATAACATCATCCATCATCACTACATATAACACCATCCATCACTACATATAGAACCATCCTATCATCACTACATATAATATCATCCATCATCACTACATATAACACCACCCATCATCACTACATATAACATCATCCATCATCACTACATATAACTCTATCCATCATCACTACATATAACACCATCCAGCATCACTACATATAACACCAACCATCATCACTACATATATCATCATGCATCATCACTATATATAACACCATCCATCATCACTACATATATTACCCTCCTATCATCACTACATATAACACCATCCATCATTACTACATATAACGCTATTCTTCATCACTACATATAACACCATCCTATCATCACTACATATAACACCATCCATCTTCACCACAACACCATCCTCAACACTATAGTGATAAACAGAGCTTCATTTTGTTGTCAATTTCTTTAAATTCCAACCTTATTAAACCGTAATTCTTTCTGAATGGTCAAATTTTGATTTGACCTCAGTGAGAGAGCTGTTAGTGTCAGTAGATCACAATGGTGTTCCGACGCACTGTAACAAAAGTTTCAAAGGTTGAGGTGAAGCCTTGCCAGGTGAAGGAGAAGGGCCCCCGATCTAACAAACTGCAGACCACAAAGCACACTAAACCTCAAAACAACAAGAAGAAAAAGGAAACTACCACTTTCTGCCATGTACAAAAGGACCAGTACCTGCCATGGGGAGACTACATCTTCACCGGGAAAAAGTCAAAGAACAACAAGAAGCGTTGAACCATTTTTCTGATATTTAAAAATAATAAAAAACATATTAATTGATTTTGTTTGTATTATTTATGCTTTTATTATTTTCAACTGTAAACGTGCTGTTTTGGGAATATATTTTGAATTACATAATATTTAGGTACAGCAGTTTATTTCACTGTATCTCCTTGTTTACCAAGTAACTGGACTTACAGTCTCCGATCGGGATACTCAAAACAAATATTTGGCATCGAACTCCGTAAGTGAGCTCGTAATCTAGCCCGTAATCTAACCTGGATATAGTAGTCGCTATTTCCCGATTGCATGAAAAAATATTAATAATATATGTTTTAATAATGCTTGTTAGACTTGTTTTTATCATAGAATAATGAAGAAAATGTTTTGTACATCAACTTACTAAAATACAATATTAGTTTTTTTTTTTACGACAAGAAGAGGCTTGAGTGTTCTATTTCTTGCTGAATGGAAGAGACGCAGCTTTTGTCTTCTTACAACTTTTCAGGTAATTTGTACCAAAATAGAAGATTTTTATTGTCCACATTTAGGGTATATTTTTTTTTATGACTGAATAAACTTGCAGATAGACCTTATTAATGTGGTATAGCTGTAAATATCCTTCAGTAATGAAATCCAAATATGAGGTCAAGTGAACATTTTTGCCTAGACTCCCCCTTTGTTAGGACCAAGTTATAACAAGTTATTCTGCCAAGTATCCAATAAGTACCCATGACTCAGAGTTAAATAATACCTAACCTAATCTAAGTTCATCAAACCTAATAAAAAAAAGTGGGGCAAAAAATAAGTGGTAAAGAAATTTTTTTCTCAGAAAAATAATTATATTCAGAGGTTTTTTATCCGATACCTTCAGTCGTGATTATTTTGATGCAAAATTAGTAAAATGTATTTAACCCTAACACTACCTCACCTTACCTAATCTTACCTTACCTTATCTAACCTAACCTAATGTTACCTAATCTAACCAAGCCGCAACGCTCATGACACAATTGAGTTCTCTAGAAAATTTTCATTTCATTTTCTTTTTTTAAAAATACATTTGCAGAGACAACAAACTTTTGATAATTATTTCTCCAACATATCTATAAATCTGTTGATGATATATAAATTTAGGATAGGTTAGGTTTGGTGTGATTAGGATAGGTTAGGCTAGCTTAGGATAGTCTAAGTTAGCTTAGGAAAGGCTAAGTTAGGTTACGATACACTAGGTTAGGTTTTAATCTGCATGATATTTTTACTGAACTTTAAACGATGTTATAATCCTGGCAGCAGGGTATCGATCACGAAAATAACACTTTGGTGGTTATAACATTTGATAAAGTTTATTATTACTGTAACATGAAACAAATCACTATAGCTGTACTTATCAATCCAGTATTAAATCTGTATTATCTTTGACCATCGCTCATTGGCCAGCTTATCTCTGCACTGTTCTCTGATATAATAAAGTATTGGTGAATGGAATATTAATCATTTGTGAGTCACTTACTATAAAGGAAACTGTAACGGATTCTATGGACAGTTGGGAATATTTTCACGGAATAAGTCGGAGTAACTCGCCCTCTTGCCCAAAAGCGATCCAAGGAGTTAATTCACAGAGCGAAAATCTAGACGAGTCTTCCTTGTTTGTTTTAGGTCATAACAACGAAAAGTTTAATAATGTTTATTACAATGATTCAGGTTTTACTGTAATTCTTCTTTTTTATATTTTAGTATTTTGTAGATTTTTTCACCCAGTTCATTTCTTGTTTAGATTCATTATTGCAATTATTTTTATTACAGAGTTGAATTAAAAGTTTATATCTAAGTATTTTACAGCTTCACAAATACTTTTATAAAATGTTGATACACACAGTGGACAGTTTTTAGTTCTTTCTTGTATTACCTCAGTATTACTCTGTTAAATACTCTTACCTTTTACACCTGACCATTTATTTATTCATTTTATAAATTGTTTAAAGAGAGAACATCACCAGCAGGATACAGATGTTGAAGTAACCTAACCCTTCCCCCACTGCTACCCCTCCCTCTTGTCCCACATTCTTACTCATCACTCCTACCCCTTACTCCTACCCCTTACTCCCACCCCTTATTCCCACCCCTTATTCCCACCCCTTGCTCCCACCCCTTCCTTCTACCCCTTACTTCTACCCCTTACTCCTACCCCTTACTTCTACCCCTTACTTCTACCCCTTACTCCTACCACTTACTCCTACCACTTACTCATACCCCTTACTCCCACCCCTTGCTTCCACCCCTTGCTTCCACCCTCTTACTCGTACCCCTTGCTCCCACCCCTTACTCCTACCCCTTACTGCCACCCCTTACTGCCACCCCTTACTCCCACCCCTTACTCCTCCCACCCTTACTCCCCACCCTTACTCCCCACCCTTTACTCTCCCACCCTTACTCCCTACCCTTACTCCCACCCTTACTCTCCACCCCTTACTCCCCACCCTTACTCCCACCCTTTACTCCACATATACCCTCCCTTATACATCCTTACTCCCGCACTCACGCCCTCCTACCCCACACCCTTCACCCTTTGCTCCCACCCCTTGCCCACCCTTTGCTCCCACCTTACTCTCCCTACCCCTTGCTCCCACCCCTTGCTCCCACCCTTACTCCCCACCCTTACTCCCACCCCGCCTCCCACCCCGCCTCCCACCTTTACTCCTACCCCTTACTCCTACCCCTTACTCCCACCCCTTACTCCCACCCTTACTCCCACGCCTTACTCCCACCCCTTACTCCCACCCCTTACTCCCACCCCTTACTCCCACCCCTTACTCCTACCCCTTACTCCCACCCCTTACTCCCACCCCTTACTCTTACCCCTTACTCCCACGCCTTACTCCCACCCTTCACTCCTACCCTTCACTCCTACCCTTCGCTTCTACCCCCACTGTTACCCCACACTACACTGGTAATTGAAGACATCATACATTTGTTCACTTAGACACCACTTATTATTCAGGACCTAATGGCTATAATATCAGAGTCATTATTCTTAACTCAACTTTATATATATATCAATTGTCAAAAACTTTCACCACAAGAAAGAAAAGGACAGTCGGGTATGGCAGAAAATGTAATAAACGAACATGGAGTAAGACATCAAGCTCCATATTGTAAACAAGATCATCGTCATTGTATATTTATTGCGAGGAAAAATATCGTTCGCAATATAATTCTAAAAACCTTCTGTAATTCATTCTCTTCATTACACTAAAAGGTAATGAAGTATATAAAGAAAATAGTTTATAAATTACTAAAATAAAAATACGTATAAAAAAGTAAAATAACATCTATTGATGGAATAGAAAAGAATTATATCGTAAGTGGGTAAAAGATTTCTTGGGTAGGTTTTAGAATACAATAACTGTTTTCTGCATTACACCAATGGTTCCAAGTCAGAAATTATCCTTAAGTTTTGTGAATCAGTATTTACAGTTTTTCTTAATGGGTGACTTAAGTTACGGTCACACGATTCCTTTGATGAGCAATTAATTTGGAGCAAGAAATTACGAGTAATTTCTTCCAAATGTGGTCACACGAGTGGTTCTTGGTTCAGTTACTACAGCAAGAAAAAAAAAGTTAATGCCGCTGTGCGAGTAGAAGAGAGACGGAACATCACAACAACAATGCAGACGACGCAGCAGCTATCCTTGGTATTATTGTTATTATTCAAAAGAAACGAGAGAAAGCGAAGAAAAACTATTGGGGACTCGTAAGTGGCTGGCGAGGAGGAGGAACGAGTGTTTAATATAGACTGGTTCAACTATCGTAGTTACAGTAGGGAGGGTTGTTAGTGTGTGGAGAATGACCGGCTGTATGGGCTTGTGTTTTGTAAACAAACACGCCAAAACACCACCCAAATAATAAACTCAGTGTGTCGTATAAAACTGTTTGTGCATTTTATACATAATGTTATTGATCTATGTTATATATAGCCTAGGTAAATACTCGATAAATCAGCTTCGTGTCATTAAATATAGTATTAACCGGGTTTTGACCCAATAATCTTGCTCGAAATAGTCAAGAAATTGACTATCACGATTGTCAATAAAAATGCTTCAAAAACTTGCTCGAATTTCTCGAAAATTGCTCGAAATAACTTTCCGGCAAGAAATTGCTAAAAAAAAAATGCGCCCATGTGACCACTGCTTTAAGAATTGTATGTTATCCTCATGGCATTGGAAACACACACACACACACACACCCCATACACAGTCACACACTCACCATGCACAATCACACACACCATACATACACTCACCATACACACACACATACACACACCATACATGCACACACCATACACACACACACACACCATACATACACACACCATACACATACACACACCATACACACATACACACCATGCACACACCATACAAACAAACAAACACACACCATATACACACACACACACACACACACACATTGCACACACACACTAATTGTTTTAATTTAGTTCTTGGAACTCTTAAGTGGCAGCGCTTGATGTAAACACCTCTTGGCATTTTCTGTTTATCTAGTAGCAGGTATACACACAGATATAATATGAGAAAATAAATTATGAATTCTGTCCAGGGAAGTGTTGTGAATATCACCTTGAGATAACACTTGTGTTAAGTGTGAACTTCCCTGTCGAGTGATATGTCCAACTACTACTCTGGGCCACGAGACATTGGTAGTGATTACAGATTGCCCACGAGGGGGCTAGTTTATTGGGCACCCCCTTACATCCTGTGCAAGGTGAAGCGCAGAAGCGTTTACAGTGCCCAACTGGGAAGCATGCGGAGTTCATGCTTGCCTTTATGACTCATGCATTAAGGGCGTAAAAGGCCTGAAGGGTCATGGGTTTTGTCAGCAAGTTATATAAAGTGACAATGATGAGTGTGTGGGGGGAAAATTCCCGGTACAATTTATCTGTTTATGGCAAAGTGTGGCAGGTCCCTAATAATGTGAGCGGTGTTTACTGAATCAGCTGACCCTGGCTCGACCTTTTGAGAGACGCAAGCCAAGTGATCTAAGAGTCGTGAATAACATGTGAATCACTTGGTGTTATTCATTTGGGTGAATATTTGTATAAATCAAAGGTGCTGTTACACACACACACCACACGTGGCACACCACCCTCTCACAGTTTCTGAGAAGGAGGTAAAAACAAGAACAAAATTATCTTCCTTTCACTCCATTGGTCAACTTATCCAAGAGATGCGAGTGTTGATAACAACCAGAAACAGGGATGATGGTGGGGCCGAGAAGCCAAATGTTGACAACAATATACACAAAACAACTATTTCTCTTCTCAAATATTCCTCTCTTTTCCCACATTAGTTATTTACATTTATTATATAAATCTGAGCATTCAAATTATTTTAACAACGTCAGAATGGTTTTACAAGTTATAACGTTATTCATATAAAATGATTATAAAATGTACCTTTACTGAGACAAAAATCAAGGATTCGGCTCATCTATGACTTGATCAATGTGGCCGGGGACCCAGCACCCCACTGTGACAGATCTGACAGTGAGACAAACTTTGATCGAATGCTGTAAATCTTCAGCAGTTTGAAATTGTATTTAACAAAGTCTTAACTGGGAAAATGTTGTATGGCTTTTGTTATGGGGTAAGTTCTGGCGTGAACATTAAGACTATTTTTATAATTTTTTGTAACTAATATTTTTATCCGCCTGGTACAATTATTTATTAATTTGTATTGTAAGTTATGTCTTGATAGTCGATGTAATGTAACAATTTATTTTTTGTGTTAATGTTCATATAGATTGGTTCAGTGTTGCGGTTCTGACTCGTCAACGATGTTAATAAGCTGTTGAGTACATACTGCTGGTGAAACAATGTTATATTAACAACACGACAGACAAGTACTATAATACCTTAACATTTAACAATAATTCAGCCTTAATTTAATGTTTTCACCAACTTAAGACACGTAACCCAGAAGGAAGTGAGAAGGGCAACATAACGCGGGATATCGTGGCTTCACTAAGTGCAAATTATGGAACTTGAGGGAACACATTATGGGAAAATGCGAGCCCCGCTAAGTGGTTCTCCTCAACATGGACGCAAACATCAGATGGACAAAGAAACAGAAGAATCCCGGATATACATTCATTTATTCTACAAAAAAGTTACGTAAACGAGCGTTAAATACGTTTAAGTAATAACAGTTTACGAAGCTGAAGTCGAGATATTAGAAGATGAAGAAGACTTTAGCATATCAGTATACCCCACGACCGGCGCCAGGATGTTAAGTGTGCCATCAGGGTATATTAGCGCTGAGAGACGGGTGCTATCGTGGTATATTAGCATACCTCCACCCTGAATGGTATATCAAAAAGTACAGGATTTACTTCACAGATATTTAGTTATATCTATCGGTATATTATATAAATTATATCAATATATCTGTTTATACCAAATATGGCATCAGAGTATATCACCATTTGCCATCATATTCTCTAAATAACCTCAAAGTATACCCCCGAATGTGTACTATCATACACTATAAATGACACTGTAGTATGTTAGTATATAATCAGGGTATAACATAAATAATATCAGCATTGTTTAGAATATCATATATATTAAGCGTGAGGAATGGATGTTTATAAATTCAGTATATCACAGTTACATAAAGCGGTATGTCAGCTCATCAGCATATCACTAGAATGACATCAGAGTATACGACACTATACTCCAATAAATACTGTCAGGTATCTAAGTATATCAGGGTAATCACTGAGAAGTATCAGAACATATCAGCATATTCCTTGACTGGTAACAAAGCATATCAACATACTCAAAGTATAATCAATGTCTCTGGAATAAACAAGCCAGTGACAGCAGCATATATTTCTGAAAATCAGCTGTGAAATATGTTCAGAACAGCCCAAAGTATACTATAATACTAAGCAACATTTGAAATATACCAGTATACTTCTTAACAGTCAGGGAACGTATCATTATACAGATTAGTGTCCTCGAAGCAGATCAACTTGTCTCCTGCTTTCTGGGGACCCATTAGTGGCATATCAGTATATCCAAAGAGACACATAGGAGTATATTACCATATCTCCCAAGTGCCATGAAGGGATATCAACATACTTGAGTATATTAACTAGCTCTCATAGTCTTCCACTCTCTCTTAGATCTATCAGAATATGTCAGCATATCACCCTATCTTCTGAAGGTCCAGTTTACCTTGTTCCGAAAGTATGTCGAAGCATACTAACAGATCCCCTAAATGCCTTGAGAACATATCAGTATACTTCTAGGTTAATTCATATCATATCAGTATATCCCCTGAATCAAAAGTATAACTAACCTCATTTCAAATTATTATTAGAGTATGTTACCATATTCCCTTAGAAGCATACCAGCATATCTCTTATGTCATTAGAGTCAACCAGTATACGCTCAGAGACAGATGCGAGCATATCAGGGTATATTAGCATACCCTGTAAGAGAGATATGAGCCTAGCTACATAACCCAGTATATCAGCATACCCCATATGCTATTATAGTACATCAGCACACCCTCTGAGAGACAGAACCATACCAACATATCAGAACATATTAGTATATCCTTTAGAGAGATATGAACATAATGGCATATCAGATGACAAGAGTATATCAGCATAGTCTTTGAGGAGCATATCAGACCAACCTAGCATAAGCTCTTAAGATAGATGCGAGCATATCTTAAATAGACGGGAACATACCAGAGCATATTAGCATACCCTCAGAGACAGATAAGCGAGCATAGCAGAGAGTATCAAGAGCCCATCAGAGGGAGTGATTAGTTTGTGTGACGGCCGACTGTGGCGCTGGTGCTCCTGTGTCCGTCCCCCGCAGACCACCTCGTTCACCTACGCGAGTTACCGCCTCTATTAACACAGATTCACGAGACAGTCTGGGCAGGTGAGGTAATGAGCTCGAATTTCTTCAGGTGATATTATTATTAAGGTAAGTGTGTGTGTGTGTGTGTGTGGGTGTGTGTGTGTGTGTGTGTTAGATTGTGTAAGTGGTAGTGTTTGTGTAAATGTTAAATAATAATAATAATAATAATTAACGGTTTATTGAAAGAGCTTGGCAGCCAGAAGGCTGAAAATATACAGTTACATATTTGGGGAATGGGTTTCGAATTACAAATAATATACAAGTAACATGAGTGATACAAATAAGACATATAATAACTAGATGTGGAAAAGCTCAAATTACAGTTCATTTCAACATAGTGACAGTGCAAGAAGTAGTATTTACTGGGAGTTAATACACTGGTTTATTACAAGTTATTGATAATTTTTACAATGGTTGGGACAGGGCTGTTCTTATAGCGATCAGTTCGTGCACGTATGGGCTGGATGCGGTTGTGGTGTCGAACAGCAATTCTCGGGCTAGGGATCTCAGGTGTAGGTGTAGGTGTCAGTGCTGGTGACCGGGATGTTACATGTGTGCGTTAGTGTAGGTGTGAGTGCTGGTGACTGGGATGTTACATGTGTGTGTTAGTGTAGGTGTGAGTGCTGGTGACCGGGATGTTACATGTGTGCGTTAGTGTAGGTGTGAGTGCTGGTGACCGGGATGTTACATGTGTGCGTTAGTGTAGGTGTGAGTGCTGGTGACCGGGATGTTACATGTGTGCGTTAGTGT
>NW_024721082.1:0-10691 GCF_018991925.1 Homarus americanus | reverse complement strand
ACCATTGTGCTTCGTTCGGTTACGTATTGCTGGCGATTGCCGCACTGTTCTTATGGCCTCCTGCGCTGTTAATCGCCCGTAAGGCGTTGCGCCACTCATTCTTATCGTTCTGCTGCCGTTAATCGCCCGTGGCGATTGCCGCCACTCATTCTTATGGCCCCCTGCCGCCGTTTAGCCGTAAGGCGTTACGCCACTTGCCTGGCCCCCTGCGCCGTTAATGCGTCGTAGGCGTTGCACTACTCATTCTTATGGCCTTCCTGCGCCGTTAATCGCCCGTAAGAGCGTTGCCGCCACTAGATTCTTATATGGCCCCCTGCATGGTTAATCGCCGTAAGGCGTTGCCGCCCTTTCATTCTTATGGCCCCCCTGCGCGCGTTAATCGCCCGTGAGCGTTGCCGCCACTCGTTCTTATAGCCCCTGCGCCGTTAATCGCCCGTGAGCGTTTAGCCGACTCATTCTTATGGCCCATGCCCGCCGTTTCGCCCGTGAGCGTTGCGGCCACTCATTGCTAAGCCCCCTGCGCCGTTAATTGCCGTAAGCGTTCGCACTCGTTCTGTGGCCTGCCGCCGTTATCGCCCGTAAACGGTTCCGCCACCGTTCTTATGGCCTCCTGCGCCGTTAATCGCCCGTAAAACATTGCGCCCTCATTCTTATAGCCCCCCTACGCCCGTTAATCGACCGTAAGCGATGCCGCCCTCATTCTTATGGCCCCCCTGCCGCCGTTAATCGCCCGTAAGGCGTTGCCGCCACTTTCATTCTTGTAGCTTCCTGCCGCCGTTAATAAGCCCGTGGCGTTGCCGCCACTCATTCTTATGGTTTCCCCTGCGCCGTTAATCGCCCGTGGCGTTACCGCCCACTCATTCTTATGGCACTCCCTACGCCGTTAATACGCCCGCCAGGCGATTGCCGCCCACTCATTCTTATGGCCCCTACCGCCGTTAATCGCCACGCCGAGCGTTGCCGCCACTTTCATTCTTATCGCCCCCTGCGCCGTTAATCGCCCGTAAAGCGTTACGCCCTCATTCTTGCTCGCCCCAGCTACGCGTTAATACGCCCGTAAAGGCGGTGCCTCCCATTCTTATGGCCCCCCTGCCGCCGTTAATCGCCACGTAAGGCGTTGCGCCACTCGTGCTTATAGCGGCCCCCTGCTGCCGTTAATCATGCGTAAAGCGGTGCGCGCACTCATTCTTATATTTTACTACGCCGTTAATCGCCCGTAAGGCGATTGCGCCACTCATTCTTATGGCCTCCTGCTTGGGTGTCGCCCGTAAGCGTGCCGCCACTCATTCTTGCCGGCAGCCACCCTGCACGCCGTTAATAACCATGGCGGTGCACGCCACTGTTCTTATAGCCCCCTGCACCGTTAATCGACCGTAAGACGTTGCGCCACTCATTCTTATAGCTTCCCTGCGCGTTGTCGCCGTAAGCGTTACGCCACTCATTTTTATAGCCTCTTGCGCCGTTAATGCGCGCCGTAAAGCGTTACGCCGCTCTTCTTATGGCCCCCTGCGCCGTTAATCGCCCGTATGGCGTTGCCGCCACTCATTCTTATGGCTACTGCCGCGTTATTAGCCCGTAAGGGCGTTTACGCCACTCATTCTTGTCGCCTCCCTGCGCCGTTGTCGCCCGTGAGCGTTGCCGCCACTATTCTTATCGCCTCCCTGCGCATTAATATTGCTTGAGCGATTGCATCACTCGTTGTTTGCCCCCTGCTGCCGTTAATCGCCCGTGGTGGTTGCCTCCTCATTCTTATGGCGCCACTGCGCCGTTATCGCCACGTAAAGCGTTGCGCCACTGCATTCTTGTAGCCCCCTGACGCCGTTAATCGCCGTGAAACGTTGCCGCATATTCTTATGGCCCCTGCTGCCGTTGTCGCCGTAAGCGTTGCGCCCTCATTCTTATAGCCCCCTGCACGCGTTAATACGCCCGTAAGCGTTGCACGCCGATGTCGCCCGTAAGCGTTACGCCACTCGTGCCTTGGCCCCCCTGCACGTTGTCGCCGTAAAACGTTACGCCGCACTCATTCTTATCGCCCCACGGCTCGTTAATAAGCCCGTAAGCGTTGCCGCCACCATTCTTATCGCCCTGCGCCGTTAATAAGCCCATAAAGCGATTGCCTTCATTCTTATGGCCCCCTGCCGCCGTTAATACGCCCGTAACGCGCGATTGCCGCCACTCATTCTTATGGCCCCCTGCGCTTCATCGCCCGTAAGGCGATTGCCGCCACTCATTCATGGAATCTTGCCTACATAAACCCCTGCTGCCGTTAATCGCCCGAAAGGCGATTGCCGCCACGCATTCATATCACCCTACTGCCGCCGTTAATCGCCAGCAAGGCGATTGCCGCCACTCATTCTTATTGCCCTCCTGCCGCCGTTAATCGCCCGTAAGGAGATTGCTGCCACTCATTCTTATCGCCCCCCTGCCGCCGTTTGTCGCCAGTAACACGATTGCAGCCACTGCTCTTATCGCCTCTGCCGACGTTAATCGCCCGTAAGGCGATTGCCGCCACTCATTCTTATTGCCCCTGCCGCCGTTAATCGGCCGTAACGATTGCCGCCACTCATTCTTATCGCCCCACCTGCCGCCGTTTGTCGCCCGTAACACGATAGCTGCCACTCGTTCTTATCGCCCCCCTGCCGACGTTAATCGCCCGTAAGGCGATTGCCGCCACTCATTCTATCGCCCCTGCCGCCGTTAATCGACGGTAAGGCGATTGCCGCCACTCATTCTTATCGCTCCCCTGCCGCCGTTAATCGGCCGTAAGGCGATTGCCGCCACTCATTCTTATTGCCCCCTGCCGCCGTTAATCGCCCGAAAGGCGATTGCCTCCACTCATTCTTATCGCCCCTGCCGCTGCTACGCCCATAAGGCGATTACCGCCATTCTAATCGCCCCCTGCCGCCGTTAATCGCCCAGAAGGCGATTGCCGCCGCTCATTCTTATTGCCCCCTGCGCTGTTAATCGCCAGTGAGGCGATTGCCGCCGCCATTCAAATCGCACCCCTGCAGCCGTCAATCGCCCGTGAAGGCGATTGCCGCTCATTCTTATTGACCCCTGCCACCGTTAATCGCCCGTAAGGCGATTGCCGCCACTCATTCTCATCGCCCTGCCGCCGTTAATCGCCCGTGGGCGATTGCCGCCACTCATTCTAATCGCCCCCTGCCACCGTTAATCGCCCGTAAGGCGATTGCCAACGCCATTCTTATTGGCCCCCTGCCGCCGTTAATCGGCCGTAAGGCGATTGCCGCCACTCATTCTTATTGCCCCCTGCCGCCGTTAATCGCCAGAGGCGATTGCCCACTCATTCTTATCGCCTCCCTGCCGCCAATCATCGCCCATAAGGCGATTGCCGCCACTCATTCTAATCGGCCTCCTGCAGCCGTCAATCGCCCGTAAGGCGATTGCCGCCACCATTCTATTGACCCCTGCCACCGCATCGCCCGGTAAACATTGCTGCCACTCATTCTCATCGCCCCCTGCCGCCGTTAATCGCTCGTAAGCGATTGCCGCCACTCATTCTAATCGCTCCCCTGTTAATCGCCCGTAAGGCGATTGCCGACGCATTCTATTGGCCCCTGCCGCCGTATTAATCGCCCGTAAGGCGATTGCCGCCATTCTTATTGTCCTCCCTGCGCTGTTAATCGCCTGCGCGATTGCCGCCGCTAATTCTTATTGCCCCCTGCCGCCGTTGACAGCCAGTAAGGCGATTGCCGCCACTCATTCTTATTGCCCCCCCTGTCCGCCAACCGCCCGTAAGTCGATTGCCGCCACTCATTCTTATCGCCCCCTCGCTGCGATCGCCTGTGAAGAGATTGCCGCAACTCATTCTATTTCTGCTGCCTTAATCGCCTGTAAGGCGATTGCTGCCACTCATTCTTATTGCCTCCCCTGCTGCCGTTAATCTCCCGTAAGGCGATTGCCGCCACTCATTCTATTGCCCCTGCCGCCGTCAATCCCGTAGGCGATTGCCGCCACTAATTTTATCGCCCCTGCCGCAAGAATCATCTGTAAGGCGATTGCCGCCACTCATTCTTATCGTCCCATGCTGCTGCCGTTAATTGCCCAAAGGGATTGCTGCCACTCATTCTTACTGCCCTCTTGCCGCCGTTGATCGTCCGTAAGGCGATTGCCGCTTTACTCATTTTATCGCCCTGCCGCCGCATCGCCCGTAACGCGATTGCCGCCACTCATTCTTATTGAGCCCCCTACCGCCGTTAATCAACCGCAAGGCGATTGTCAGCCACTAATTTTATTCGCCCCTGCCGCCGTTAATCACCCGTAAGGATTGCCGCCACCATTCTTATCGTCCCATGCTGCCGTTAATTGCCTAAAAGGATTGCTGCCACTCATTCCCATTCCCTCGCCCTTGCCGCCGTTGAGTCGTGGGCGATTGCCGCCACTCATTCTTATCGCCCCTGCCCTTTGTTAGTCGCCCGTAAAGATTGCTACCACTCATTCTTATTAGACCCATGCCGCGACCGCCCAAAGGCGATTGCCGCCACTCATTCTTATTGCCCCCTGCCGCCGTTAATCGCCTGTAGCGCATTGCCGCCACTCACTAATCGCCCCTGCCGCCGTTAATCGCCCCTAAGGCGATTGCCACCACTCATTCTTATCGCCCCCTGCCAACGTTAATCGCCCGTGCCGATTGCCGCAACTCATTCTTATTTCCCCGCCTTTAATCGCCCGTAGCGAGATTGCAGCCACTCATTCTTATCGCCCCACTGCCCTTGTTAACCACTCCATAAGGCGATTGCCGCCACATTCTTATCGCCCCATCTCGCCATTAATCGTCTGCATGCAATTGCCGCCACTCATTCTTGTCGCCCCCTGCCGCCGTAAATCGCCCGTGAGGCCGACTGCCGCCACTCATTCTTATTGAGCCCCACCATGTTAATCAACCGCTAAATGATTGCCTCCACCCATTCTTATCGCCCCTGCCGCCAAGTAATCACCCAGAAGCGATTGCCGCCACTCATTCTTATCGTCCCTGCTGCCGTTATCGCCAGAAGCGATTGCTGCCACTCATTCTATTGTTCTTTGCCGCCGTTAATCCGCCCGTAAGGCGATTGCCGCCACTCATTCTTATTGCCCCCTGCCGCCGTTAATCGCCCGTAAGAAGATTGCCACCACACATTCTTTCATATATATATATATATATATATATATATATATATATATATATATATATATATATATATATATATATATATATATATATATATATATATATATATATATATATATATATATATATATATATATATAATACGATGAAAAATTTAACATAAAGGAAAAGTTTAAGAATCCGTTTTCCTCTCATTTCAAAAGTTTTTTTCTACACAACCCATTCACGAACACCCAACACCGTTCAGATCGAGTTAAATCATGATAACCATCCCATCACAGGAGATCAGTCCAAAGTCTTGTTAAATTGGGTTTTATGTTTGTCAATCCTGTAGAAAGACGAACTTCTCATCAAAGGGACGGTACTCGTTACTACTAAACAAACTTCCGTAAGAGAATCGTGTTAGCTTTAATTTATCTTTCGTCTACAGTAGGTGAAGCTCAGATCAGTTATTACACACAAGCCTCTTACAAGTCTCGATCTTTTAGCTGCGTTAGGTATCTTTATATTGTGTTAATTCTCGGAAAATGGTGACCGAATAACAGAATGAGTGAAAAACTTTTGGCATGCTTGTATTGATGCAGTTTTGACAAAGACCCTACCCCTTGTTTATTTATTCATACATCAGCAGGCACAAACAAAAACATTCATACAATCACACACACACACACACACACACACACACATACACACACACACACACACACACACACACACACACACACACACACACACACACACACATTAGGAAGAGGTGCATTTAATGGTGTAGATAATCTCACTTTTTCCAGTACATTTCTCTTAATCACACCACTTAGTCTTAGCCTTCAAGGAGAGAGACGAGATCGCAGGGCGGGTGAAACGACTAACTTGCACCTTCATTCTGTATATTGTTTGTATACCTGCACTGTCGATATATTGTTAGTATACCTACATTTTATATGACATAAAATCGTTAAGGTAATTTTTGTGTTAATTAATATGACATAACAATGGACAAAGGATTTTGATGACCCACCCGAGACAACAGAGATCATAGTGTTCATTTTGAAATTATCAGGCCCTCCGTCAAGATACTGTACTTTTTGGAAGAAATGTGCAATATTCTAATACACACACAGGGCGGTGAAATGAGTCTAGTGTGGCAGCATTTTGTTCGCGTAAGGTACAAGCTCTGCTTGGTCCTGTCGCCAGCTACCGACACTGGCTAGCACTCGTGGCGAACAGGGAAGCAACTTGCATAAAGTCTTCCCCCCAGTAAACAGCCTCTTCATCATCAAGACTCTGCTGTGCCTCCCCGTGGCTACAGACTGCAACTGAAAGCTCCCTCGTGGGCCAAGCTACACCAGCAGAGGATCTCGAGTAGCAGTGGGCCCCAGAGACGGCGCATAGACCCAGCATCTGACACGTCCTGGCGTCACCAACCATTTCCGCTGCCTTGCAGATTAACCTCGCTAGGCATAAAGCACGAAGTAGACGAAAATCACCAGCAGGTGGAGCCCCTCATCGGTAGACATCTTACAGAAATCCAACAACACCAACAGCGGTATAGGCGGAAGGTGACCACCACGCGAAACCAACACTACACAAGCTCACTTCATATCCGCTGAAGGGTTTTAACACTAAGCATCTGGAGGATCCATCTGCCATCACTTTCAGAAACAGCCCGAACATGGACGATAAACAACCCGAGAACAAACAACCCCAAATAGTTGCGAATAATATATCTCGACACTGGCATGACAAAAACATGCAGAAGACCCTCGGCAGATCAAAAAAAAACGAGAACTGGTTTGATAATGACTGCAATCAATATGCTCGTCACACGATAAACGAGCTTAACTCGACTGGCAGAACCAACCTCAGTCTGACCAAAGTTGATGACAAAGAAGAAAGCGGCGGCGAGCATGAACTACGCAACCTAAGGAACGACTGGTTTAAAAATAAAACATATTAATACAAAATTTTCAATCAACACAAGATGACATCCAGAACCCGACCCATCTCAACTATCCTCCATAACTGGATGAAGTAGCTACAGCCATCAAACAGATAAAAGAAATATATAAACGCCTTATTGCTGATGTAATCCAGCCGAGGTACGCCAGAAACTGGAAGCACCTCGGCTTACCAGCCATCTGCGCTTTCTCTCCTGGAGAGAATATATGTGGAAAATGAAAAATTCCCCAGCTCTTAGGACGCCCCTCCATCATCAATATTTATATGCTGGGAAGACCGGGGTCAGACTGTAGCCTTTACCGTGGGATCTCGCTGTTGATGTGCTTCTTAATTTATGGCGATATTCCTAAACAGTCTTCTTCCTGAGGCGGAAAAACTCCCAGAATCTCAACATGACATTAGACCGCGTCTGTGGCCTGTACATGAAAACCATCCAGGGCTAACCAAGGCCTTTGACTCTCGGTGTGGGAAGCCATCTGAAGGTGGACCCTCCATCATTTTGACCTTACAAATCAAATTCATCATGAGCATCTCTATTAAGCATGAACTGGCAACCCTTCCTGCACAAAAGGCACTTTTAGTTTGAGTTCTTCCCCAACCAAATGGAGGTTAAGAACAAGGGTGTGCAGTGGCTGCAACTCTCTTCTCCATTTTCTTGGCTGCCTTCCAATTTAGCCTGACAGGGTTGACATTGAGTACCGGATGAAGGGTCTTTCCATCATGGTTGTCGAACCAAGGTAAAAGTCAGGCACCATTGCTGAGCTTCCAGTAATACAAACCTCTTCCTTGTCTCTAACTTGGGCGACCTGGGAGATCCTGAACACTATGCAGATGCGTATGCACACTTGGCCTTTAATGGCGAATGTAGAAATAGACAGATTCTTTTCAGCCTGCCCTGGTTCCAGACACACCTCCACATCCATCAGCTTAAAAGAACTACCTATCTGGCATCATACCAGCTTTCGGTATCTCGCTCCTCTGTCCACCACAGCGGTTTATCGATGAAGAGATTTAGCATCGGATCAGATGTGCATATCAACCCTTGGGAAACTCCGAAATCGTGACTTTTGCTGTGGGGGCTGAAATTATCTATAAATTTACAAAGTATATCGAGCAATGGGTTTCTCTACATATCTATATGGCAGCAAGACATGGAGTTTGCACACAGGAGACACATCAGAGCACTTGAAAACTTTTCACCAACGTAGTCTACATTCCATTCTCTGAATTCGCTGGGAATACAAGAGAACAAATGCCAGTATGCTTTTTCAGCACCAACTGGCAAACATCGAGGCTACATTCTCCGCGAACTAACTTCGTTGGACTGGCCATATTACACATGTCCGACGTGGAGCTGCCAAAGCTTAAACCTGAAAACGTGCTGAAATCGACCCCCTTACCTGGGGAGACAGTACCCTATACCACTTCAACAACGGAGGATCACCACACAAAGTGTCAATTTTTCCGAGATTAGGCCGACCAAACGCAGACCAAGCGCCCTACGCCAAATAACGCTATCATACCCTTCTGCACCAGATGCTAGCACCCCACATGCGCAACATCTGCAATCATTCCCTGCCGTTTCCGTATCAGCCTCTTTAGTCACCTCACAACTCAACAACATAGGTGGCATCATAATAACTCAATATAATTGTATCATAGATGGATGATGGTCATAGTCGATTCAGATGACAGCAAGTAGTAAGTAGTTGTGAAAACAACGCAATGACATTTGTGTGGCCAATATTATTGACAATATGTGTAAGTATGTAATGAAATATCATATCAGAAAAAATATTCCCATGTTTAGAAAGATGAATATTATACCCTTCAAAAGAAAACCTTTGTCCCAATGGTAATGAAGCTCATCTGACCCACGTGATCTCTGGTCACGTGCAAGTGAAAGCTCTTAAGTGACTCTATATCCTCTGTTTATATCGGGCTTTTTCTGCTTTTTAGTAATACCGTGTAGCTCATGTAACACCACACATACCTCCCTCACACAATTCACCACAAAGAACTTTGATGTCAACATTCCACTACAATTAACCCAGTCAAGGTAAAAGCGGATGAAACACGGGCCTACCAGCAAGAAGAATTCACTGTCAGCTGTTAATTTCTTGGGTATAACTCAGAACATAAAAAAAGAGCCATAAACGTAATGACGTCAAATCATCCAGGAAGGACAAACGATCCCCATGAAACTCGTTTATCCTGGCATGTAATAATAAGCTGAAATTTATTGCATGCCTGTTCATTTACTCTCTCTCTCTCTCTCTCTCTCTCTCTCTCTCTCTCTCTCTACCACCCTCTCTCTCTCTCTCTCTCTCTCTCTCTCTCTCTCTCTCTCTCTCTCTCTCTCTCTCTCTCTCTCCTCCGTGATCTCATCTCACTCGCTACACCGACTCACACCTCACCACCACACAACTCCACCTTATCCTCATACCTCACTACTCCAGATTTCACCACCCACAGTTCACCATCACACTTCACCAACCCCGCTTCCCCCACTTCACCACCCCTTCACCACCCCACACTTCACCACCCACAGTTCACCATCCCACTTCACCACCCCACCTCTGCACCCCTCACCACCCACAGCTCACCACCCACAGCTCACCACCCACCGCCTTCACCATAAGAACATAACATAAGAAAATAAGGTCTGCAATAGGCCAGTTGGCCTGTGCATGGCAGCTCCTGTCGAGTTGCTACCATCTCTCTATCGTATGAGATCATCGCTCCATTTGGCTTTCAAAGGTTTACGCACTTACTACAAAGTTGCTAAGCTTGTTCACTCGTCCACCACCCTATTTGTGAACCAGTTTCTTCCTATCTCCTCTAAACCTAAACTTGTCCAACCCCTGAATCCTAAATTGTTCCGAGTCTATCCTGCTCCGGATATTATAAAAGAACTTTATCTATATCACCTTTATTGATTCCTTTTCACCCACTTGAATACTTCTATCATATCTCCCCACTCCTCATCTTTCTAGAATGTAAGTTTAGTTTCTTTTAACCTATCCTGATATGGAAGGTTTCTAAGTCCCAGAATCATTTCGTCATTCTTCGCTGCACTGACTCTCGTGAATTGATAAGGCCTCTGCGCTCTTAGCCACTTACTTCAAGATATAAACCCAATCTCTGTTTGCCTTATTTTCGAACATTAACGCACTGTTTTCTGGGCACGTAGGTCCGGGCTTACTAAGTGCCCTAGGTCTCTTTAGAAGTCGACTTCTCTGGGTTGATGTTGTTAAGGCTGTATACATTGACAGTATTTGTTCTTCCAATATTAAGTACGCTGCACTTGCTGGTGTTGAATTTCATTTGCCATTTTTCAGACCACCCCTGCAGTTTATTTAGATCCTCCTGTAATGCATTGCATCCTGCCCTGAATTAATCTGCCGCCCTATTTTGGTGTCATCCGCAAACTTGCTTATGTCACTGCTGATTGCAATATCTAAGATCATTTATGAATTATGAACAAAAGTGGGCCTGATGCTGACCCCATTCAGATTGCACCATCTACGCTGACCCTCTGCCTTCTATCAGTGAGCCATGATTTTTATCAATTTATGACTTTCCCTCAAACCGCGAACTA
>NW_024721081.1:10000-14693 GCF_018991925.1 Homarus americanus | reverse complement strand
CTGTGCCGGCCTTCAATGCAGCGCCCAACCGTCTCTTGACCGAGATTCATTGCACTATTCCACGCGCAAACGGCTACCCTAAATGTGCATAGACAACGCTCATGGTTCAACACGACCAGGGCGCAGTCTGGGAGCCGAGTATACTAAAAAGAGAGTTTAGCAGCCAAAACTCGTCAAAGCACACGTTGGGTTACCCCATCACCTAACAATGATGATGGCGGTTCCCACCCGTGAAATACACAACCTAACCAATATTGGGCGACGATGGCGCTCATGAGCCCACGTCCCCACAAACAGTAAGAGAAAGAGAGAGAGGAGGAGATGGGCCAAGGTCTTATGCCTCGCTGGGGCAAAGAGAAGAGAAGAGGAGCGGATAAGGGAGGAGATTGGCCAACGTGCGGTCCCTCGCCCAATGTCGGCTGCCTCGCTGGAGCTGGGTAAAGAGGAGAGGAGCGGATAAGGGAGGAGATTGGCACACACGGTGGCGCTGCCGGCGCCGAGGATAGCGAGAGAAGGTGCAGTTTGATCTGATCATCTGGTTTGCTATTTCTCTAAGGCCAACGTGCGGTCCCTCGCCCAATGTCGGCTGGCTCGCTGGGGCAAAGAGAAGAGGAGAGGATAAGGGAGGAGATTGGCACACACGGTGGCGCTGCCGGCGCCGAGGATAGCGAGAGAAGGTGCAGTTTGATCTGATCATCTGGTTTGCTATTTCTCTAAGGCCAACGTGCGGTCCCTCGCCCAATGTCTTCTGCCTCGCTGGGGCAAAGAGAAGAGGAGCGGATAAGGGAGGAGATTCGCCAACGTGCGGTCCCTCGCCCAATGTCGGCTGCCTCGCTGGAGCTGGGGCAAAGAGGAGCGGATAAGGGAGGAGATTGGCACACACGGTGGCGCTGCCGGCGCCGAGGATAGCAAGAGAAGGTGCAGTTAGATCTGATCATCTGGTTTGTTATTTCTCTAAGGCCAACGTGCGGTCCCTCGCCCAATGTCTTCTGCCTCTCTCTCAATCTCACTATTTTGGCCGCCGTGATAGGCGCCGCCAACAGCAGCAGCCACCTGGTTGATCCTGCCAGTAGTCATATGCTTGTCTCAAAGATTAAGCCATGCATGTGTAAGTACAAGCCGATTTAAGGCGAAACCGCGAATGGCTCATTAAATCAGCTATGTTTCATTGGATCTGTAAACCCACTTACTTGGATAACTGTGGCAATTCTAGAGCTAATACATGCAATTGGTCTCTGACCGCAAGGGAAGAGCGCTTTTATTAGTTCAAAACTGGTCGGGCCCCGGTCCGTAACCCACCTGTGGTGAATCTGAATAACTTCGGGCTGAGCGCACGGTCTCGGCACCGGCGCCGCTTCTTTCAAGTGTCTGCCTTATCAGCTTTCGATTGTAGGTTATGCGCCTACAATGGCTATAACAGGTAACGGGGAATCAGGGTTCGATTCCGGAGAGGGAGCCTGAGAAACGGCTACCACATCTAAGGAAGGCAGCAGGCACGCAAATTACCTACTCCCGGCACGGGGAGGTAGTGACGAAAAATAACGATGTGAGTCTCATCCGAGGCCTCGCAATCGGAATGAGTACACTTTAAATCCTTTAACGAGTATCCATTGGAGGGTGCCTGGTGCCAGCAGTCATGTAATTCCAGCCCAATAGCGATATTAAAGTTGCTGGTTAAAAGTTAAAAGCCTGGGAAGGATCTCAGTTCCGACTGACGGTGCACCGCCTGCGTTTACTGTCACGCCCGAATAGTTACCGCATGGGGTTGCAGACGGATGCTTGTCGAGCGTCCCGAGTGGCCGGAGAGTTTACTTGAAAAATTAGAGTGCTCAGAGCAGGCTATTTGAATGGCCCGGACGGTGATGCATGGAATAATGGAATAGGACCCGGTTCTATTTTGTTGGTTTTCGAAACCAGAGGTAATGACTAATCGAACAGGCGGGGCATTCAGATTATGACGCTTAGAGGTGAAATTTTGACCGGCCGCAAGATTTAACTACCGCGAAAAGCATTTGCCAAGGATGTTTTCATTAATCAAGAACGAAAGTTAGAGGTTCGAAGGCGATCAGATACCGCCCTAGTTCTAACCATAAACGATGCCAACTAGCGATCCGCCGGCGTTATTCCATGACCCGGCGGGCAGCTTCCGGGAAACCAAAGTCTTTGGGTTCCGGGGGAAGTATGGTTGCAAAGCTGAAACTTAAAGGAATTGACGGAAGGGCACCACCAGGAGTGGAGCCTGCGGCTTAATTTGACTCAACACGGGAAACCTCACCAGGCCCAGACACCGGAAGGATTGACAGATTGAGAGCTCTTTCTCGATTCGGTGGGTGGGTGGGTGCGGCGGCCGTTCTTAGTTGGTGAGCGATTTGGTCTGGTTAATTCCGATAACGAACGAGACTCTGGCTCTACTACAGTCGACGGATCTCCAGAAAATGGTGTCCAGTCTGCAACTTCTTCCTTAGAGGGATAAGCGCAATTTAGCCGCACGAGATTGAGCAATAACAGGTCTGTGATGCCCTTAGATGTTCTAATGACGCCACAGCATACACTGAAGGGATCGAACGAGTTTTCCTCTCCGAGAGGAAAGCGGGTAACCTGCTCAAAGCCTTTCTTGATAGGGGATTGGGGCTGCAATTGTTTCATGAACGAGGAATTCCCAGGCGTGAAGTCATCACTATGCGACTACGCCCCTGCCCTTTGTACACACCGCCCGTCGCTACTACCGATTGAATGATTTAGTGAGGCCTTCGGACTGGCGCTCTTGGATTGTCGGCCCCGTTGCCCGCGAGGGTTTTCTGGGGTCGTCGCCTCGAGCTGACGGAAAGATGTCCAAACTTGATCATTTAGAGGAAGTAAAAGTCGTAACAAGGTTTCCGTAGGTGAACCTGCGGAAGGATCATTAACAGAGAGAAAGAGAACGGGGCGCTCTTAAAACTACTACTACTCTCCTGATTTGGGCGGTCTCGGGCTCTGCTCTGGCAACTCCAGCAGCGAAAGAGGACAATCCTGGCCCCTGCACCAAAAATAGGTACCACCACGCTGTAGGTGGACCACACTCGGGCGAGAGCGCGAAGACCGGAGGAGGAGGACGGACGGGGCTTTGGACGGCTGCCCGTCCGTTCCTTACTACCGGCGAATAAGCCTCTTGACCCAAAAAGAGTGAAATTCAAGTGTCAAAAACAACAACAAGCCGTCCGGCCAAACCCAAACCACAAACTTGGGCTATGTCTGTCAAACCCTTTCATTGAGACTCGACCTGTGATGGTTAGTCGCAAAAAGACCAAATGGCAAATACACAACTCTTAACGGGGATCACTGCCTGGTTTACGAAGACCGTATAAATCAGCGTGGTCGGCATGTGAATCGCAAGAATACCAGATACATCGACAAGTTGAACGACACGCGCGTGCAGCCATATGAGCTTGTCGTCACGGCCTCTACGAGGGTCGGAAATATACATCCATCGTTGCCGCGGTAGTTCGGTGCCCGCTGACTGTCTCCGACACCCAGGGTAACCCAACCGAAGCCTTCCGCTTGTTTAATCGCCCGCGCTTTGCGCGTAGGGCGCGTTCTTAAAACAAGCAAGTTTATCACTAGTAAGTCCAGCGGACTTGGCGCACCCAATATTCAACCGACAACAAGTTTACAGTTGTCGCCCCGCAAATAACTGGAGGCGGCGCTCTTTTGCCTGCTGTCCACAGAGACACGAATGGCCGTCGGCCGCTCATGGCTGATGCTGCACATGTTCTAAGAGGCACTCCATCCCACGAAGAGGAAACGAAACCGGGTCGGATATCTTTTAAGTAAGCCCCGCTGGAATTTCGTCTATCACCTCGAAAAGAGTGCTTGGCATGCATTGCAGTGGAACCTAAATTGATGAGTGCGCCTGGGCCCGCAGTCTACCATGTAGTGGTGCAGGCAGAGAGATGAGAATGCTTGGGTGACGCCGTGCTCTTCCTCACGCGCTCCTCCACCCTCTCCCACGGTCAGACGCGGTGTGGGCGTTCTCTTCGAGAGTTCGCCACGAGTCCACGTCTATCTCATGACTGGGAGGGAGGCAGGGGGAGTTCTCTCTAAACGCGTTAAAGACGGTGTTGCGCCTCATAACGGCGCTCGCCGGGATAGAGCACTAGTTCTGCAGCCGGAAAGGCCGCTCACGCCAATTAATACTGCGACTCTCGCTCTCTTTCTCCGGATAAACAAGTGCCACTGCTGTGGCATGCGGGAACGGGGAAAGAGGTCAAAGTTTAAGCGGCAAAGGTGCGGCCGGGTAAGGGCGGAACACGAGCGTATATGCATTAAAACTGTGTGTGTATATGACTCTGCGAGAGATGTTCTGCTGGAACACTTTTCCTATTGGCTATTTACCACTCAATGAGAAGGAACGGAGTCAGGGGTGGGAGTGCCGGCGCTATGGCCGCTGGTACCCCCGCGACAAGCCCCTCAAACCTTCCTGCCTGGTAATGTCGGTGGTGAAGAAAGTCGGTGGCAGAGCGTCTTCCGCTTCGTGGTTGGGGAACTTGTTCCCCCTAAGGATGATGAGACCACGATCGACCTCGTAGTAGGAGAGAGCTACCCGCCAAATTTAAGCATATTAATAAGCGGAGGAAAAGAACCCAACAGGGATTCCCTTAGTAAGGGCGACTGAACCGGGAAAAGCCCAGCGCATAACCTCGATGTCTTCGGGCAC
>NW_024721081.1:0-5000 GCF_018991925.1 Homarus americanus | reverse complement strand
GCCTAAACTGTTTAGCCTGACCGGTGGTAAAGTCTAAATCGGGACTTTAAATTTTATAGAATAATAATAATACAGGCAACTAACCAACCTCTACCGGGCTGCCTAACCTAACCACTACTTTCGCCGGAGGTTTCGTCACGCTCCCCGATGGCGAAATCCTCCATTACAGCAAAAGTGTCTGTTTAACCTAACCTTAGTACAAAGTCTATTGGTGTCCTCAATTTTATAGAGGTTAGCCACCCGAAGTCAATAAGAGACAAGGAAATAATCCAAGCAGCCTAAACTGTTTAGCCTGACCGTGGTAAAGTCTAACGGGGGACCTTAAATTTTATATAAGAATAATAATACAGGCAACTAACCAACCACTACCGGGCTGCCTAACCTAACCACTACTTTCGCCGGAGGTTTCGTCACGCTCCCCGATGGCGAAATCCTCCATTACAGCAAAAGTGTCTGTTTAACCTAACCTTAGTACAAAGTCTATTGGTGTCCTCAATTTTATAGAGGTTAGCCACCCGAAGTCAATAAGAGACAAAGAAATAATCCAAGCAGCCTCAACTGTCTAGCCTGAACGGTTTAGCCTGACGTGAGAGTTTTTTACAACTAAGTATAAGGGAACCACACACAACCCCCTTAACCTGATAATGCAATCAAATGGATAATTGCTAACTATTCTCAGAGATAATGCAATCAAATGGAAAGAAAGTTATACAGGGGGCTGCGCCCCCGGACCCCCTGTGTTAGATACTGTATTTGGTCATGATGAATTGTTTATTAGACTATAAGAAATCCTCTTCCTTCTTGTATTGGCAAGGGGAGTTTGCTTTAACTTAGGTATGCTAGCCTAAGTAAAATAGACACGGAGCTGCGAAGACCTGATTCTTTTGCTGCATGTTTGAGTCTGCAACTTTGTTGTGATAAGACACTCAATCCTAGTGATTGTACTTACTCAACATAGTGACGGTGTAATTACCATCACAGATTGTACGGGAAATTCCAACTTTGGAAAAAACAAATATTTGGCCTACCCAAATTTTGACTACTACCCGTGCGTCTACGTCCTGGATTGGCCAATCAGTGGTGCCCCACGGTGGCGTGATACATGCACGTTTACTGCGGTGCTCTGATTGGCTGACCGAACGCGGCGTGGTAGGTAGGCTGTTTCTACTCTCTAAGTCCTCTTCTTTCCTTTTTTCATCCCCCTCATGCACTCCGTTCTTTGAACGGGAGGCGGGACTTCATGATGAGCGGTCGATCCGGTGCGGAACCCAGGATAGTGCAGGGCACCCCCTTGTCCGGGGTCACTCGGTAGGTGGGGCAACTTTTTTAGATATTACTATAGTCACAGGTAACCTGTGCAGCCCGGGACGCCCGGCCCAAGAGGGGGGGGGGCAGTCATCGTTTCCCAGGCAGGAGCCCTGTGTTATAGGTAGGATTAGATGTAATCAAGAAGATGACAACTACATTAGAAGAAAAATATAGAGATATGACACTCTATTAAAGGGAAAAGTGGCAGAAATCACTTACAACAAACTGCAAGTCCCACTAACTAGAATATTCAGCACCAATGAAGGTTTTAAAGTAATCTGTAAAGATGACTTTGATTCAGATAAAATCCTTTCAAAAGAAGCAAGAGATATATTTTACAATGAAGGCCTTATTGTTGTCATGCCACCAGAACAAAAAGCAAAAAGATCAGTTTTGTTCGTCAAGTCGATCAAGAGATCGGGAGGAAGACCTGAAAGAAGAACTGGAACGCCAAAATAGGTGGATGAAGATTGAAGAAGTCATTAAGATAAAGGACTATACTCATGTTTGAAGAAGTGTCAATGGCTGAGAAAGTTTTACAACAGGGCTTTCTAATATTCAACATGTCAGTCACACCACATCAAATAAAGAAGGAGACATTCATCAGTCTGCAAACTTGCTTCTCCTGCTACAAATATGAAGAACACACAACGAGAGACTGTCCGAAAAAAGAAAAAAAGTACTGCTCAGATTGTGCAGGCGACGACCATACCTACACTGAATGTAAGAACACACATGTTGGCTGTCTCAACTGTAAGAGAAACGGGAATGCATATATAGGACACAGGACGTTAGCAATGGCATGCCCAATAAAAAAAAACACATGATAAAGTACAAGGAACAAAAAACAAGGAAAAAGGAACAAGACAAGAAGGATACGACATACGTCGAAATAGCCAAGAGAGCGGTCCAAGAGGCTCACAGACCAGAATCCACAGTATAAACTCAAGTGAGCCAATACATGATAAGGTAATGATTAGTATGATCCATGCACATTTGCACAATATCATTGCAATCTGGATCATACAATGAGGAATATGAAAATAAGCTTAAATTGAATAACCTACCAGAGATGATATTTCCAGAGAATCCACAATCCGAAAAACTATTTCAGACAACATATGCAAGCGAACTGAGAGAAAGACTACATCAAGACGAACAAAGGTTTGAGTAAGGAGCAACAGCTGATACACAAGGAACACAAGCGACTGATAGAGATCCCAGACAAATGACTAGAAGTGACAAAGAGAAGATAGAAATAACAAAAGGACAGACAAAGGAGTAGGAGGAGAGAAGATAAGATGGAAACTGATCACAATATACAACCTGAATCTGCTGAAGAAATTGGATTAAAAGTTATCACTACAACAAAACATGGAATCCCAACATCGAGACCAACAGGAGGGACAATAGTAAAAACCTGTGAAGGAGGGATATACAAGTGGACATATCAAGAAAAATCCCTAAGTGAAGATTATGTCTGGTCACTAATTACTACGGACAAACTAAAGATTACGGCCAAAGACTTTAAAATAGTAGACCCGTCAGAGTATAGAAGAGTCAGAAGCGGGAAACAGGATGATAGGTCTCCACTCCAACTGACTGCCACAATCCAAGTATAAGAAATAATGGACAATAGACAAACAGTAAGAACTTTAAGAATAATACAACACAACGTAAGAAACTGGAAGACCTAGAGAATTAACCTAAGTAATATATATCGCGAAATTGACCCTGACATTATACTAATAAACAGTCACGGTGAGACAGAAAACAACAACATAAAACTCTTTAACTATTATGTAAACCAAAGAAATAAATCGGGCGAGAAAAATGACGGAGTAGCGATAGCGGTTAAAAGAAACTTAAAATTTAAACTAATTGATGACTTGTATTTAATTTCTAGCAATAAAATAAATACAACTCAAGGAGACAACATAAGCATTACTTAATGCAGAAGACCTGCTAGAAATTAACAACAAGAATATCCGATGTACATCTTAGGAGACTTTAACGCCAGACATAGGATTTTTGACAATACAAATAATAACGTCGTGGGAAACGCCCTTAATCAATTAATAAATTTAGGGAAAATCAATCATCTGGGTCCTAACTTTCCAACCTGGAGAAATCACAATACACAATCGACACCAGACAAAAATTTTACCAACAACAAAGCCTTTTTCAATTACCATATAATACAGGGACCTCTTACAGGCAGTGACCATCTGCCAATTATACTAACACTGTCAACAAGCCCCATACAGATACCAATAAAAAAGAGACTGAAAATGAGTAAACAGACTGGGACAGCTTCAAAGACGACTTAGGTAATCACCACTCGATTAACCTACAAGGGAAAACAACAGAAGATATAGACTCAGAAATGGACAGACTGCACTCAGCAATAAAAACATCTATAACCAAACACACTCCTACTTCACACTTTAGAACATTACCCAACAACAGACTACCAGAAGAAGCAAATCAACCCAGACCTATTACAATGAAATAAACAGGTATATGGAAAGACATGCAGTAAATATTACATTGTTACGAGTTGGGGATTTAGAATATAGTTATACGTCTACCCAGATCCCAACAGGTAACAACAATAAAAAAACAAAGACAATCGGACTATAAAAGGGTAGACAAAGGATGCGAGTTTTCGTTGTATATAATAGAGTACCATAAATCCTTTAACAAAATATTCAGCTTATAAATTACCCTTAACCAAACTTAACCTAAACATTAACAGTATATACATATTAATAAAACATAAAACAATCTTGAAGCAAGTGGACGTGGGGTAGTTAATACAAAATACAAGTACTTAAGTGAGGAGCTGAGATGGCTGACGAGTAAGGCTGAGTATTGTAGAAGACGGTAGGTAGTCACTGCACGATGTAGGTTTAGGAGGATAGATGATCCTGTGGTCACTTCCCCAGAGCCAAGTGCCTTGAATTGGAGGACGCAACAACCAGATAGGCAAGGAACCTCGAGTGGTAACTAAGACGCAGTCATAATGGTCTCGTCCCTAGATGGCGTTGTTTGTGTGCTGGGTAGGTAGACTGGTAACATATGCAAGCCAGAAAAGGTGGAGGGAACAAACACACCCTCCAAAGACCTCCAGAGCGCCAAGGAGGTGATCACCTGAGTGCCTGGAGGAAGGCTGCATTTCCACTGGAGCCGATAAGGAGTCTGCAATCAGGTTATAGGGCTGGTGAGGAGAGCCCAGCGGAGGATCTGCTGGTTGAGGCCCTGTTGGCTTGGATGAACGGGAGGTTGGCGGTCGGTGAAGACTAGGGTTGTTTGTGGGCAAGACTGGAGGTAACATTCAAACTTCTTTATTGCCAATACCAGAGCCAAGGCCTCCTTCTCTATGGTCGAGTAGTTGGTCTGATGTTTTTTCAACTTGGCGGAGTAATATGCCACAGGGTGAAGAACATCAGTGGTTGGGTCGGGTTGTAGGAGCACAGCCCCCACTCCGACACCACTAGCGTCGATTTGCAGATGGAAGGGCGAGGTGTAGTCAGGCTTGGAGGCAAGGAAGGCTTTGAGGCGGTGGAAAGACTGGTCGCACCTCTGGTTCCAGATGTAAGGGACCGCAGAACTGGTAAGGTCTGTGAGGGGTCCGGCCACGCTGGAGAAGGTACTGCAGAACCGACGGTAGTAGCCGCACATCCCCAGGA
>NW_024721080.1:0-7500 GCF_018991925.1 Homarus americanus | reverse complement strand
AATCAGTTCGTCACCGTCTTTCAAACTTCCAGTCAGATACACCCTGAGCTCTCTGTCAAGAACATCAGGCTCGAGCAGAAGGTAACAACATTCACCTGGGGAGACGTAACTACCCGTAGGAGATGTCCAGTCCTTCAAAACGAAAATAAAAAGCTTGCACAATACCCTATGAATGAGACCTTCCAGACGAATGCATTTTAGAGCTGCGCATGTGTCACAGACCACAGACAGACAGAGAGAGAGAGACAGACAAACATACGGAGAGAATAAACTAGGAATGTTACAGCCCGCTGAAGCCCTGGGTGTATGGATGAAGCCAGATATTGAAGGAAAAATGGCCTGCCAGCATTGGAGACTACGAGGCCATTTTTTCACGCGCGTTGCATGTTCAGTACCAGACCCGGAGCTAACTACGAGTTTCCTGGGTGATGGTGGTGGTGTGGGGTAGATGTAAGGTGTGAACTGTGATGGAGAGGAGGACGATGTGGGGTATAGATTGTCGGGAGGGAAGATAAATATGGGATGGAATGGTGAAAGGGGGAGGGTGTGTAGGAAAGGTTAGAGGGTATAAGGAAAGGTAGGGGTGTAAGGACGAGCACAGATGAGTGTCATTTAGGTGTATAGGAGGTAGGTGAGTAGGTTAAGGAGGCACAAGAGGGAAGGGGGTAGGAGGAGAGTAGAAGATGGAAAAGGATTTGGATGGAGGGGGGGTGGTGAGATGAGGATGTGGTTCAATGAAGCCAAAGCCAGATGGAGATTCAGGCTCCTGCCATGTAAACCTGTGGCAGGTAGATCCCAGGCCCTGCCAAGAGTGATTTAGGGCTCCTACCAAGAGAGATCCAGGCCCTACCAGACATTCAGTCTCTACTGGCATAAGATAAAATACAACCCTACTAACCTGACGGAAATATATGACATGAAGCAAAGAAGGCATATTTGGGAACTTGATTACACTAAAACGACAATACTAAAGTGTGTTACACCTCGAAGGATCTTGACGGTTCCTAGCAACTGACTGCAGCACCAAAACGGACTCAAGATCAAAGACAGGAACTTTTTCTAATGAGCCAAGACTTACCCTTGTTTCTGTTTCATTACAAGATCCAACCCAAACTGCCTTTCAGGTCGAGTCCTGGGCCCAGTCGAACACTTAACCAACTGATAGCCTCACCCACTTGTGTTCCAGTTCGCAGGATACAGGAGAACTCCACCCTGAGCCTTTGTCTACGCTAGAACCAATGCACCAAGTTAGTTATGTTCCAACTCAGAGATCATGAAATTCTCACTTGAGTCAAGACTTATCCCTTACTCCTCTATACCGGAACGAGTGACTGCACCACTGTTGCCTTCCAGCTCGCAGGATCTGGAGTATCCCACGAGCCTCCTCCTCCTGCTGGTGGAACATTCACACAGAGACTCCAGGAGGCCAAGAGAGAACCCACTGGTGATGTAGACGAGCCTGGACCCTATCTGTTATATGACAAACCGATCCCTGAATATTCGCCCCTAGCTTGTGTCACCTTAAGATTAACTTCCTGATGCTAGGTTAATTTTAGATTAGCGACAGAGTGGCAATACTCAGTTGAAACATGTTGGAGGAGACTCTTCAGGTGGCCCCATAGCCTTTTAAAAACCTTTCACCGTTATTCCTTCATTACTAATAATTTTCAATGTTATTTCCATGAGTCTGGAGGTACAGTATACTGTAGGAGATATATACAGGTGTTATGGTAGAGGGTCCCATAGTATTATGTCTCAGCCATGATTATATGTCTTCAGCTAAACAAGGGCGACATGTCTTCAGCCAATAAGACATGTCAGGCACCAAGGACGACATGTCTCAGCCAACAAGGGCGACATGTCTCAGCCAACAAGGGCAGTATGTCCAGAGGAAGAAGGGTCACCACGCACACCAAACATGCAGACTGCACCAACATGACTAAATCATGATGGCAATGAACAGGAACTTGAACTCAGATGATTGCATGTCAAATGTATGATTTTATTTACACACACACACACACACACACACACACACACACACACACACACACACACACACACACACACACACAGAGTAAGGCTTATTATGAGAGCATATACTGCTCTCACTTGTCTCAAAATTTCATCAGAAATCTTGAAAACTTCACATCAAAACTGACAACCATCTATCATACTATCTTATTTACTAAATACACGTTATTACAAGAAACTTCTAATATGTACTAGATTATTGAGTATTCATAACGAGTTTCATCATAACCTTCCACGAATTACGCTTCAGGAATATGTACAGTGTTATTAAAGTCTAAACACTGCTATTAAAGGTTACAGAAGTTGTAATCGGTTGTAATTGTACGTTATGGTTAATTACAAGATTAAACAAAAATAGAATTGATGGCTTTAAATAAACTATATGTATTTAATATATTGAACATTATATGTAACACAAACAATATAACATAAACAATATAATTGAAGCTATATAACACTATCAATAATAACAAAAAAAACAAAATATAATTACACAAACAATAACAAACACATAGATACATGAAACACACACACACACACACACACACACACACACACACACACACACACACACAAGGCTATTAATGAATAAGAATGGGAACCATATTATAAGATCCAGCTGACACAGAGAAGGGAAGGAAGGAGAGAGGACGAAAGGGTTAAACCATTGTCTTCAAAGGTCAACTATAAAATTCAAAGAGTTGTATCATCCCTCAATAGTTTGCTTACCTCAAATGTCAAACACCATCCTCGCGTTGGGTTCACCATCCTCAGGTTGTTCACCATCCTCAAGGTTAGTTTTCACCATCCTCAAAGTTTAAGTCACCATCCTCAAAAGGTTAGCCACATCCCCAAAAGGTTTACCATCCTGAAAAAGTTTAAGCCACCATCCTCAAAAGGTTTCACCATCCTCAAAAAGGTTGCTTTCACCATCCTCAAAAGGTTAAGCCACCATCCTCAAAAGTTTGGCTTCACCATCCTCAAAAAGGTTTCACCATCCTCAAAGGTTTCACCATCCTCAAAAAAGGAAGCCACCATCCTCAAAAGTTTGCACATCCTCTGGCCACCATCCTCAAAAGGTTAAGCCACCATCCTAAAAAGGTTACACCATCCTCAAAAAGGTTGGGTTTCACCATCCTCAAAAAGGTTGGTTTCACCATCCCTGTTTAGTTTCATCTCAAAAGGTTGGCTCCACCATCCTCAAAAGGTTGGTTTCACCATCCTCAGTGCTGCTGCTCACCATCCTCAAAGGTTGCCACCATCCTCAAAAGGTTAAGCCACCATCCTCAAAAGGTTGCCACCATCCTCGGTTAGTTTAACCAGTCCTCAAAGAATTGAACCCACCGTCCCTAAAGGGCAACACCGTCCTCAAGGGTTAAATCACCGTCCCAGGGTTAAATCACCGTCCTCAAAGGGTTAAAAAATCACCGTCCACAAGTGTTAAATCACCGTCCTCAAGGTTAATCACCGTCTCAAGGTTAATCACCGTCCTCAAGGGTTAAATCACCGTCCTCAAAGGGTTAAATCACCGTTCAAAGGGTTAAATCACCGTCCTCAAGGAATCACCGTCCTATTAAATCACCGTCCTCAAAGGGTTAATCACCGTCCTCAAAGGGTTAAATCACCGTCCTCAAAGGGTTAAATCACCGTCTCTCAAAGGGTTAAATCACCGTTCTCAAGGGTTAAATCACCGTTCCAGGGTTAAATCATCGTTCAAAGGGTTAGTATTCTTAAAGGAGTGAATGATAAAGTCTATTATACACTGCTGGTCTGATAATTTATATAATAAAAAATATTCTAACTGCGAGAAAAAAAAAACCTTAAATGATGATAAAAAAAAAATTAACACAACATCAAATTAATTTAAAGCAGACAATTGAAAAACGAAAAAAAAAATGAGAAATATAAGAGGAACAAAAAACACAAGTCAGTCTGTTCACCACCAACAAGTACCATCATCACCACCAGAACACTTCAACAACCACCATGTTCGCCATCACCGCAACACCTCCACCACCACCACAACACGAGTCTTCCGTCATCCACTCTCCTGAAATTTAAATGCGACAGCTCGTGTTCCAAAATAAATACGAGGTGTAAAGGTTTTTGTCTCAGTTCATCTATTTTGTGTCATTTTTTTCCGTCTGACTGTCTGTATCTCCCTGTTTATCTGTCTCTCCTTGTTTGTTTGTCTATCTGTCTGTATATCTCTGTCACCCTGCATGTCGGTATGTCCCAGTTTGTTTGTCTGTCTGTCTGTTTGTTTCTCCTGCCTGTCTGTATCTCCCAGGCCGTCTGTCTCTCCCTGTTTGTCTGTCTGTCTCACCGTCTATCGGTCTCTCCCTGTCTATACGTCTTTATCTCCTTGTCCGTCTGTCTGTCTGGCTCTTCCTGTCTCTCTGTATCTCCCTGCCTGTCTGGCTCTTCCTGCTCTCTCTGTATCTCCCTTCGTCTGGCTCCCTTCCTGTCTCTCTGTATCTCCCTGTCTGTCTGGCTCTTCCCTGTCTCTCTGTATCTCCCTGTCTGTCTGTATTTCCCTGCCTGTCTGGCTCTTCCTGTCTCTCTGTATCTCCCTGTCTGTCTGTATCTCCCTGCCTGTCTGGCCTTCCTGTCTCTCTGTATCTCCCTGTCTGTCTGGCTCTTCCTGTCTCTCTGTATCTCCCTGTCTGTCTGTATTTCCCTGCCTGTCTGGCTCTCCCTGTCTCTCTGTATCTCCCTGCCTGTCTGGCTCTTCCTGTCTCTGTATCTCCCTGTCTGTCTGTATCTCCCTGCCTGTCTGGCTCTCCCTGTCTCTCTGTATCTCCCTGCCTGTCTGGCTCTCCCTGTCTGTCTGTACTTCCCTGTCTGTCTGGCTCTTCCTGTCTCTGATCTCCCTATCTGTCTGTATCTCCCTGCCTGTCTGGCTCTTCCTGTCTCTCTCTGTATCTCCCTGTCTGTCTGGCTCTTCCTGTCTCTGTATCTCCCTGTCTGTCTGTATTTCCCTGCCTGTCTGGCTCTTTCCTGTCTCTCTGTATCTCCCCTGTCTGTCTGGCTCTTCCTGTCTGTCTGTATCTCCCTGTCTGTCTGGCTCTTCCTGTCTCTCTGTATCTCCCTGTCTGTCTGTATTTCCTGCCTGTCTGTCTCCCTGTCTCTCTGTATCTCCCTGTCTGTCTGGCTCTTCCTGTCTCTCTGTATCTCCCTGTCTGTCTGTATTTCCCTGCCTGTCTGGCTCTTCCTGTCTCTCTGTATCTCCCTGTCTGTCTGGCTCTCCCTGTCTGTCTGTATCTCCCTGCCTGTCTGGCTCTCCCTGTCTCTGTATCTCCTGCCTGTCTGGCTCTCCCTGTCTGTCTGTATCTCCCGCCTGTCTGGCTCTCCTTGTCTGTCTGCCCTGTCTCTCTGTATCTCCTGCCTGTCTGGCTCTTCCTGTCTCTCTGCTGTCTCCTGTCTGTCTGTATCCTCCTGCCTGTCTGGCTCTCCTGTCTGTCTGTATCTCCCTGCCTGTCTGGCTCTCCCTGTCTGTCTGTATCTCCCGCCTGTCTGGCTCCCTTGTCTGTCTGTCTCCCCTGCCTGTCTGGCTCTTCCTGTCTCTCTGTATCTCCCTGTCTGTCTGTATCTCCCTGCCTGTCTGGCTCTTCCTGTCTCTCTGTATCTCCTGTCTGTCTGGCTCTTCCTGTCTCTCTGTATCTCCCTGTCTGTCTCTATTTCCTGCCTGTCTGGCTCTTCCTGTCTCTGTGTCTCCCCTGTCTGGCTCTCCCTGTCTCTCTGTATCTCCCTGTCTGTCTGGCTCTCCCTGTCTGTCTGTATCCCTGTCTGTCTGTTTCCCTGCCTGTCTGGCTCTTCCCTCTCTGTATCTCCTGTCTGTCTGGCTCCCCTGTCTGTCTGTCTCCCTGTCTGTCTGGCTCTCCCTGTCTGTCTGTATCTCCTGCCTGTCTGGCTCTCCCTGTCTCTCTGTATCTCCTGCCTGTCTGGCTCTTCCTGTCTCTCTGCTTCCTGTCTGTCTGTCTCCTGTCTCTCTCTGTATCTCCCTGTCTGTCTGGCTCTCCTGTCTGTCTGTATCTCCTGTCTGTCTGGCTCTTCCTGTCTCTGTATCTCCCTGTCTGTCTGTATCTCCCTGCCTGTCTGGCTCTTCCTGTCTCTCTGTATCTCCCTGTCTGTCTGGCTCTTCCTGTCTCTCTGTATCTCCCTGTCTGTCTGTATTTCCACCTGTCTGGCTCTTCCTGTCTCTCCTTCCCTGTCTGTCTGCCCTGTGTCTGTATCTCCCTGTCTGTCTGGCTCTCCTGTCTGTCTGTATCTCCCTGTCTGTCTATTTTCCCTCTGTCCGCCTTCCTGTCTCTCTGTATCTCCCTGTCTGTCTGGCTCTCCCTGTCTGTCTGTATCTCCCTGTCTGTCTGGCTCTCCTGTCTGTCTGTATCTCCCTACCTCTCCCTGTCTCTGCTCCTGCCTGTCTCTTCCTCTCTGTATCTCCCTGTCTGTCTGTCTTCCTGTCTCTCTGTATCTCCCTGTCTGTCTGGCTCTCCTGTCTGTCTGTATCTCCTGTCTGTCTGTCTTCCTGTCTCTCTGTCTCTCCCCTCTCTCTATCTCCCTGCCTGTCTGGCTCTTCCTGTCTCTCTGTCCCTCCTGTCTGTCTGTATTTCCCTCCTGTCTGGCTCTTCCTGTCTCTCTGTATCTCCCTGTCTGTCTGTATCTCCCCTGTCTGGCTCTCCTGTCTTCTGTATCTCCCTGTCTGTCTGGCTCTCCCTGTCTGTCTGTCTCCTGCCTGTCTGGCTCTTCCTGTCTCTCTGTATCCTCCTGTCTGTCTGTATCTCCCTGCCTGTCTGGCTCTTCCTGTCTCTCTGTATCTCCCTGTCTGTCTGGCTCTTCCTGTCTCTCTGTATCTCCCTGTCCTGGCTCTCTCCCTGTCTGTCTGTATCTCCCTGCCTGTCTGGCTCTCCCTGTCTGTCTGTATCTCCTGCCTGTCTGGCTCTCCCTGTCTGTCTGTATCTCCTGCCTGTCTGGCTCTTCTGTCTCTCTGTATCTCCCTGTCTGTCTGTATTTCCCTGTCTCTCTGTATCTCCCTGTCTGTCTGTATCTCCCTGTCTGTCTGTATCTCCCTGTCTGTCTGGCTCTCCCTGTCTGTCTGTATCTCCCTGTCTCTCTGTATCTCCCTGTCTGTCTGTATTCTCCCTGTCTGTCCGGCTCTTCCTGTCTCTGTCTCCCCTGCCTGTCTGGCTCTCCCTGTCTGTCTGTATCTCCCTGCCTGTCGGCTCTCCCTGTCTGTCTGTATCTCCCCCTCCTGTCTGGCTCTCCCTGTCTCTCTGTATCTCCCTGTCTGTCTGGCTCTTCCTGTCTCTCTGTATCTCCCTGTCTGTCTGTATTTCCCTGTCTCTCTGTATCTCCCTGTCTGTCTGTATCTCCCTGCCTGTCTGGCTCTCCCTGTCTGTCTGCTGTCTCCCTGCCTGTCTGCTCTCCCTGTCTGTCTGTATTTCCCTGTCTGTCTGCTCTCCTGTC
>NW_024721079.1:13688226-13724161 GCF_018991925.1 Homarus americanus | reverse complement strand
GAGTGTTAGTCTTGGTGTGTGTTTGTTGAGTCTTGGTGTGTGTTTGTTGGAGTGTTGAGTCGTGGTGTGTGTTTGTTGAGTGTTGAGTCTTGGTGTGTGTTTGTTGATGTTGAGTCTTGGTGTGTGTTTGTTGAGTGTTGGAGTCTTGGTGCTGTGTTTGTTGGGTGTTGAGTCTTGGTGTGTGTTTGTTGAGTGTTGAGTCTTGGTGTGTGTTTTATTTGAGTGTTGGGTGTGTGTTTGTTGAGTGTTGAGTCTTGGTGTGTGTTTGTTGGTGTTGAGTCTTAGTGTGTGTTTGTTGAATGTTGGAGTCTGGTGTGTGTTTGTTGAGTGTTGAGTCTTGGTGTGTGTTTGTTGAGTGTTGAGTCTTGGTGTGTGTTTGTTGAGTGTTGAGTCCTGGTGTGTGTTTGTTAGTGTTGAGTCTTGGTGTGTGTTTGTTGGAGTGTTGAATCTTGGTGTGTGTTTGTTGGAGTGTTGAGTCCTGGTGTGTGTTTGTTGAGTCTTGGTGTGTGTTTGTTGGAGTCTTGGTGTGTGTTTATTTGGTGGTGAGTCGTGGTGTGTGTTGTTGGGTGTTGAGTCTTGGTGTGTGTTGTTGAGTGTTGGAGTCTTGGTGTGTGTTTGTTGGTCTTGGGTGTGTGTTTGTTGGAGTGTTGGAGTCGTGGTGTGTGTTTGTTGAGTGTTGAGTCTTGGTGTGTGTTGTTGAGTGTTGAGTCTTGGTGTGTGTTTGTTGATGTTGAGTCTTGGTGTGTGTTTGAGTGTTGGTGTGTGTTTGTTGGTGTTGAGTCTTGGTGTGTGTTTGTTGAGTGTTGAGTCTTCTTGGTGTGTGTTTGTTGAGTGTTGAGTCTTGGTGTGTGTTTGTTGCAGGTGTTGGAGTCTTGGAGTGTGTGTTTGTTGAATGTTGGAGTCCTGGTGTGTGTTTGTTTAGTGTTGAGTCTTGGTGTGTGTTTGTTGAGTGTTGAGTCTTGGTGTGTGTTTGTTGAGTGTTGGAGTCTAGTGTGTGTTTATTTGGAGTGTTGAGTCTTAGTGTGTGTTTTGTTGAGTGTTGGAATCTTGATTGTGTGTTTGTTGAGTGTTGAGTCCTGGTGTGTTTGTTAGTGTTGAGTCTTGGTGTGTGTTTGTTGGAGTGTTCAGATCTTGGTGTGTGTTTGTTGGGTGTTGGAGTCTGGTGTGTGTTTGTTGAGTCCTGGTGTGTGTTTGTTGAGTGTTGAGTCTTGGTGTGTGTTTGTTGGAGTCTGGTGTGTGTTTTGTTGAGTGTTGAGTCCTGGTGTGTTTGTTGGTGTTGAGTCTTGGTGTGTGTTTGTTGAGTGTTAGATCACCCTATTGTGTTTGTTGAGTGTTAGTCCTGGTGTGTGTTTGTTGAGTGTTGAGTCCTGGTGTGTGTTTGTTGAGTGTTGGTCTTGGTGTGTGTTTGTTGAGTGTTGGAGTCTTGGTGTGTGTTTTATTTAGTGTTGAGTCCTGGTGTGTGTTTGTTGAGTGTTGGAGTCCTGGTGTGTGTTTGTTGAGTGTTGAGTCTTGGTGTGTGTTTGTTGAGTGTTGAGTCTTGGTGTGTGTTTGTTGAGTGTGAGTCTTGGTGTGTGTTTATTTAGTGTTTGAGTCCTGGTGTGTGTTTGTTGAGTGTTGAGTCTTGGTGTGTGTTTGTTGAGTGTTAGTCTTGGTGTGTGTTTGTTGAGTGTTGAGTCTTGGTGTGTTTGTTGAGTGTTGAGTCCTGGTGTGTGTTGTTGAGTGTTGAGTCTTGGTGTGTGTTTGTTGGTGTTGGAGTCGTGGTATGACTGTTGGTGTTGGAGTCCTGGTGTGTGTTTGTTGAGTGTTAGTCTTGGTGTGTGTTTGTTGAATGTTGAGTCTTGGTGTGTGTTTGTTAGTGTTGGGTCCTGGTGTGTATTTTGTTGGTGTTGAGTCTTGGTGTGTGTTGAGTGTTGAGTCTGGTGTGTGTTTGTTGGAGTGTTTGAGTCCTGGTGTGTTTGTTGAGTGTTAGTCTTGGTGTGTGTTTGTTGAGTGTTAGTCTTGGTGTGTGTTTGTTGAGTGTGGAGTCCTGGTGTGTGTTTGTTGAGTGTTAGTCTTGGTGTGTGTTTGTTGAGTGTTGAGTCTTGGTGTGTGTTTGTTGGAGTGTTGGTCATGGTGTGTGTTTGTTGAATGTTGAGTCCTGGTGTGTGTTGTTGGTGTTGAGTCTTGGTGTGTGCTTGTTGAGTGTTGAGTCGTGGTGTGTGTTTGTTGAGTGTTGGAGTCTTGGTGTGTGTTTGTTAGTGTTGAGTCTTGGTGTGTGTTTGTTGAGTGTTGGAGTCTTGGTGTGTGTTTGTTGAGTGTTGAGTCTTGGTGTGTGTTTGTTGAGTGTTGAGTCTTGGTGTGTGTTTGTTGAGTGTTGAGTCGTGGTGTGTGTTTGTTGAGTGTTGAGTCGTGGTGTGTGTTTGTTGAGTGTTGAGTCTTGGTGTGTGTTTGTTGAGTGTTGAGAATCTTGGTGTGTGTTTGTTGAGTGTTGAGTCCTGGTATTGTTTGTTGAGTGTTGAGTCGTAGTGTGTGTTTTTGTTGAGTGTTGAGTCGTGGTGTGTGTTTGGTTGAGTGTTGAGTCTTGGTGTGTGTTTTGTTGAGTGTTGGAGTCTTGGTGTGTGTTTGTTGAGTGTTGAGTCCTGGTGTGTGTTTGTTGAGTGTTGGTCTTGGTGTGTGTTTGTTGAGTGTTGGAGTCCTGGAGTATGGCATGTTTATTTGAGTGTTGCGGGTCTTGGTGTGTGTTTGTTGAGTGCGGAGTCTTGGTGTGTATTTGTTGAGTCTTGAATTGTGTTTGTTGGAGTGTTGGATCTGGTGTGTGTTTGTTGAGTGTTGAGTCGTGGTGTGTGTTTGTTGGTGTTTAGTCTTGGTGTGTGTTTGTTAGTGTTGAGTCTTGGTGTGTGTTTGTTGGTGTTGAGTCGTGGTGTGTTTGTTAGTGTTGAGTCCTGGTATTGCGTTTGTTGAATCTTGGAGTCCCCTGGTGTATGTTTGTTGAGTGTTGAGTCTTGGTGTGTGTTTGTTGAGTGTTGAGTCTTGGTGTGTGTTTGTTTGAGTGTTTGAGTCTGGTGTGTGTGTTTTGTTGGTGGAGTCCTGGTGTATTGTTTGTTGGTGTTTGAGTCCTGGTGTGTGTTTGTTGAGTGTTGGAGTCCTGGTGTGTGTTTGTTGGTGTTGAGTCCTGGTGTGTGTTTGTTGGAGTCTTGGTGTGTGTTTGTTGGAGTCTTGGTGTGTGTGTGTTTGTTGAGTCTTGGTGTGTGTTTGTTGAGTCTTGGTGTGTTTGTTGGAGTGTTGGAGTCCTGGTGTGTGTTTGTTGAGTCTTGGTGTGTGTTTGTTGGGTGTTGGAGTCTAGTGTGTTTGTTGGAGTCTTGGTGTGTGTTTGTTGAGTGTGTTTAGCCCTAGGTGTGTTAGTTGAGCCCAGTGTGCGTTTTGTTTGATTGTTGAGTCTTGGTGTGTGTTTGTTGGGTGTTGTGCCCTGGCGTGTGTTTGTTGAGTGTTGAGCCCTGGTGTGTTTGTTGAGTGTTGAGTCTTGGTGTGTGTTTGTTGGGTGTTGCTTGCCTGGTGTGCTGTTGTTGGAGTGTTGAGCCCTGAATTAGCTGTTGTTTGTTGAGTGTTGAGCCCTGATGTGTTTTTGTTGAGTGTGTTAAGCCCTGTGTGTGTGTTTGTTGAGTGTTGTGCCCTGGTGTGTGTTTGTTGAGTGTGTTGACATGTAACTTACAACATTAACTTGTTTTTGTTGTGTATAATGTTTGATTTATATTCTGAGGACTAACTACGAATATATAAATAATGCGATGTTTGATACATCCCTAATTTTCAGTGCACACTTGTTTTCAGAAAATGGCAGTACGCAGAATGTTTTATTTCACTCTTGTGGTCTTGATAATTCTTCTCGTATTTGTCGTTCACAAACGTAAGTATTCACAGTACACTTTATATCTAATTTAGTACTATTTACTGCAAAGGATAAATTTGTATTTTTTTATATAATTAGTTTCTATTGTTTTTGTTTTTTACATAGTTTAGTATACTTTGTTGAAAAAGTTGAGTTATGAATTCGGGAGTCTCAGAGTTCATTGCATCAATAAATTTTTCTTTATAAAAGTGAGTCCGTTAGATGCTCTTAGGGGATAATAGTTTACATTTGAATTTACTGAGAATTCGATTTAACCTTACAGTAGTTAGGCTATGACCCTGAAAGACTTGAGTCAGGGTACATGTCTTAGATTGTTAATAAAATAAATGGACTTTGTCACTGGTTTTAGACTTCTTTTGGGACACCGCATACAATAAGTACGGTTGTTCACGAATAATAAGGTATATTAAGTGTTGATTGTGGCAGTCATGTCTGTCTATCAGTAATTATTGTGCATATGTTTTCTTTCTTTTCATCTCATTCAAGAGAAGGAGCTAACATGAATATGTTTTGACTCAGAAGGAAAAACTTACTGTATATATATATATATATATATATATATATATATATATATATATATATATATATATATATATATATATATATATATATATATATATATACATATATATAATCCTGTACTTTATATCAACAAAAACAGTGCAGTACAGTTGTTCACATTGTTGTACCCAAAGGCATTTTGTCTTATTAATTCTCCTCCTTTAGTTGAAAATCTTTCTTCCCTTTCTCTTCGCATCAATGTTGCCTCACTCTCTTTTACAGGAACTTTAACGGGCAATGTTCAGTGGATTTGGCATCCTGTGTACCGCCGGCAAGGCAGTGGGCTCGTAACACAAGTTTTGTCCACGTTGCCCACCGTTTCTCTGTGGATGTCGGTCACACTAGAATAACCTGTTATAGTGCATCCTTCTTTCTTCACACAGCCAAACTGTGGAATGCTCTGCCTTCTTCTGTGTTTCCATACTCATGCGATGTCTCATTTTAAAAAGCGATTTTCCAGCATCTTTGCGGTGTAGATTAATATACAGTCGGCCCTTAACATACGCGGGTTTATAATACACGGATTTGCAAATACGCGGATTGCCCCGCCGGAGGAATATTCTGTACATTGAAGTAATTGAATTACATTCAAATCGCGCGCCATTCAACTCGCGCGCGGCACGGAACACGGGACACCACCCACTCCCGCAACCTCACACACAACGCATAGCTCTCCCTCACTCAGTCAGTCTCGTTGTAACCACGCTTGTGTTGACATCAGCATTGTAGTTACAAATATTACATTTCCGTGAATGCATTATATCAAGCACAGTATGAATAGAGTACCATTGTAATATAACAGTATTTTAACCAAAAACTATTAAAAAAACGAGTAACTTCTCTTGAACATCGGAAGGTTAAGTAAAGTCTTTTGTTTTCGTCATGTATTTTATCTATTTTACATTGAAATACATAACGTTTCAACAAAACTACTATTTATTTCTGAGAATATATTCATTCAGAGCTTAGGTAAAATATACATGTGCTGTAACATTTTTTTAATTGAAAACGATTCGAAAACACTTACCCTCTAGCCCTGTTCAAGGAGAAGACTGGGAAGAGCTGTTTGGTGCTTAAGACGATGACAAGGAAAATGATTTTGATGGATTTTAATGAAAATATTCAGAAAGACCCTGGCACTGTCAAGGAAAGTGTGTCTTGAAGGCTTCCGGGACATGGCAGAGGACGAGATTAGGGAGCTAATTGAAGAGCACGACACAGAGCTGACCGGGAGGATCTACGGGTGGTGAGCTCAGGCAAGGAAAGGAAGGGAAGCGAAAGGGAAGAGGATGAGGAAGAGCACCAGAAATAACGTTGGAGAAGTTGGAGATGACCAGGAATATTGAGGCACTGAAAACTTGGCCTATAGTATGGACCCCTCCATGGTGCGTGCCCAAATTCATGCGAGGATGGATGACGTTTCGCTCCATACAAAACATCATGGAAGAAATGAAAGAAAGAGACGACAACTCCCCATCACCATATTCTTTGATCACCGAAGAAGAGATTTAACACCATCAATCACTGGCGGCAGTGAGGAAGCAGCTGAATCCACCGTCGCCCCCACTTCACCACCCGTTATGGAATTGGTGACGATGAGCCCGATGACACCCGTCCTGTCGCCGAGGATAGGTACTGTACAGTAAAGTGAAATTGTTATCTCTTTTTTTAATAGCTTAGTGGATTTCTCCTACAAGCTGTTTGTCGCCGAGTAGCCGACCCACCAATTCCCAGTGTATGCCTCGTGGTCTAGGTCAACCAGCGCCGCCCATCACAGAGGCGGGGTCAACTACTAAGCCACGCCCCCCGCTATTTAAGACCTGACCTCTTGGTGACCTGTCTCTTTCCACCTACAGCCGCAGCCAGCAACACCTCCTCCGCCGCTGCCTGGCAGCCCTCGCTCCTCCTCCGCCTGCCTGGCGGTCCTCGCTCCCGCCGGCGAGCATGGCGACCCTGGCTGTCCTTCTCTGAGCATCCTCACCAACCAGCTCTCTCACATCACGCTTGTAACCATGCTGCCTTCCCAGCACCAAGCTGCATTGTACATCCAATACAACATGTATATAGCATTGTGAGTTTCCTTTCTCCAACCCATCCTGAGTGAACACCAAACATTTTGAACCCCAAGCTTTTCTTGCCATGTTTAATGTTTGTAAAATGCACAGTTCAGTACTGTACATAGGAAGTGGAGGTGCAGTTATTCACAAAACATTTGTGTTCGTTGTCGGCAGTAGTAACGGTGAGGAGGTGGAGGAGGGAGCGGAGTTGGGAGGTGGTGACCTTGGACGCCTAGCCCACCTGAATAGTCTTCAATTAGAATATGACTCCATTGTATGTGATCCACTGACCTATATGCTGCTGGTGAATGTGATGTATTTCCTTCTTTGTGTACGAACCTCTGTCCTGCGTGGCAGTGAACAGTGGCATTACCCACATGAATCTGACCTATAGTGTCAATGAATATGATGCATTCTTTGTGTACGAACCTCTGTCCTGTATGGCAGTGGAAAGTGACATTACCCACATGAATCTGACCAACGTATATGTATGTATGTGTGCGTGTGTGCATGTATATGTGCATGTACGTGTATGTGTATGTATATACATATATGTATGTATATGTGTGTGTGTGTGTGTGTTTACATATATGTATATGTACTGTCAATGAATATGATGCAACTCTTTGTGTACGAGCCTCTGTCCTGCATGGCAGTGAACAGTGACATTACCCATATGAATCTGACCTATATACATTTATAGTTGTTATTGAATATGATGTATTTCTTTGTGTGTGAACCTTCCTCGCGTGACAGTGAGAAGTGATACCACCCTCAGTGTCAAGACCTGACTGAATTACTCAGAATAGGCAAACTGTACTACAAGCTCTGCCAATAAATTTGTTAACAACAACAGGAGCAGGGACGAGTGGAGATGCCAGCCAGTACATTACGGGTGTATTAATTGTTTTTATAGCTATTTTTGCATTTTAATATTAAATATTGTACATTACGTTTCAACAAAACTACCATTTATTTCTGAGAACATGGTAATGTAATATTTTTGCTGAAATGATGTACGTATTACAGTGGAAAGTGGGATAAAATTGTGACAGCAATGACTTTCTCTTTCTTTCTTCAAAAGATGTTACCGTAATCGCTTTTCGAATGGTTTTCAGTTGTGGGATAAAAAGGCTAATGATAGGATAGAATATTATTGTAATACAGTACAGAGTACAACAGTTTTTAACTGAAAACCATTCGAAAAGCAATTTCGTAAAATCTTTTGAATAACGAAAGCGAAAGTCATTGTTTTCGTCATGATTTCACTAAGTCATTCAGCAAAATATATTTCTATTTATTTCTGAGAATACCTATATTCATTCAGTCACAGTTAAGGTAAAATATACTTGTGATGTAATATTTTAACGAAAATACGGTATCGTAGTTTTCTTTTGTTTCAAATTTAATTAACAAGATTGATGTTTCAAATGTAATGAACAAAATTTATGTACAGTATCTATAAATAAACTTTAATAAATGAATACTGTACTTTGTTTTACATCGTCCTGTGCTACCATACCATGGATTTGGCTACTTTGGGCTTGCTATGATGACGCAAAGAGATCTGCCTGGCAACTGTACCGACACTCACACTGGTGGTGCGTTGGTGCATCGTTTCCATTGTTTACTGGTAGTTACTGGTAAATATTTTTCAACCTAACGAAACTATTACCCGTTTAGAGGTCGTCCCCAATTTTTGCCAAATAATTTGGTCTTAAAACTTGAACTACACACATGTATATACTGTAAATAAGGGCATGGGGACCAGGTTTTTTTTGGGGGGCAGCACATATGCGGATTTTAACATCCACTGGTATCTCCGTTCGTAACCGGGCATGTTAAGGCCGACTGTAACCTTATTCCTTTCTAGTTTAATTTTGTTCTATTCTTATTTTTCGCCCCCTCGGCCCCATTGTGGGTCGTTCGACTTATCTTCGGTGGTGGGCTAATTCCGTAAAAAAATAAAAAAACATATTTTTACACTTTCGTAACTTTATATTTTTGTCACGTTTCAGAAGAAATATGAATTTATATTTTTGTGTCACATATCAGCAAATGTGAGACATAGTTTAGTTCTATATCAACAAAAGCTTTGCATTTCAGTACTATTGTCTCCTATCAACAAGAACTTTGTTTTGTAACATCAAAAGATTTGCAAGCCTACACTTATAATTCTTTAAATTCTTTAAAAAATTTAAAATATTTTCCTATATCACCAACGGTCACATTTTCTTAGTTTTAAGAATTTGAAATTTATAAAGATTTGACGAATCGCCTCTCTACATTTGTTTCCAGTCATCCATTCCTGTTCCTTCTAACCTATCTACTGACTGCCCTTCCTTCTACAACTTTCACATCGATTCTTCTTCTATCCTATTTCTCTGCCTTTTCAATTACTATCTCTTTTTTTCCATTTCCTTCCCACATATATCCCATCTCTTATTTCCTTCACCCCCTTCCTAAAAACTTCAAATTCCACCTTCTTTTACTCCGCCACCTCTCCTTCCATATGGTCCTCTACTTTTTATCCGTTTCCTCTCCCTTCTATTCTCCCTCCCTCTACAGCTGTGAATGGCATCAGCTGCTACGTGTGTTCTTCCAAGAATGGAAGTGACATCAACTGTGAGGACCCTTTCCACCCTGCGCTCTCCACCTATGCTGAGAACTGCCAGGTACCCAAGGAGCGTCACATCGGCCAGTTTCCCGCTAACTTCTGCGTCAAGATCATCGGCACTTCCGGCAAGTGACAACAATGTGAACATAACTTTGTTAATAGATAGATAGATAGATAGATAAAGACGCAAGTGACCACCATAACATGACTTTCTACACTTTGTGTGTAAGTGTTAACGCTAAGCTTGCTTCCTGTCGTTGTTAAGGCATCTTTAGGGGATATAAACGAACAGGATTGCTAGTTTAAAATACTACAGTACCAAGATTTTATGGCACTTGTTAATTATTAATATTAGTGTTTTAGTTGTGAAGGCATGTAAGAGATTTACTCCTTGGCACAAACAATATTATGTGACTCAAATTATTTTATTTAATACTTAGGATAACATAAGGCATGTAAGAGATTTACTCCTTGGCACAAACAATATTATGTGACTCAAATTATTTTATTTAATACTTAGGATAACATAACATAGATACAGGAGATATATATTCAGTAAATAGCCAGACAAGTGGAAGCGTATAAACTGGTAAATATTAATTATGTCGATGCAACACACAGTAGAGGAATGTGTAAACCGATATTATTGTATAAAGGAGTGTTTACAGTATGTCATGGTCCAAAAGTTACTAACATGTATATCTTTCCACCATTCCTCAGCTGCCAGGGGAGAGTCACTCATGATCAGGACTTGTGTGCTAGAGAACATGGACTCCCAGTGTGGTGTCTTCAAGTTTGGTGGTGAACAACTGACGGGATGTATACTGACGTGCAAACATGACGGTTGTAACCCAGCACCTCACTCATCCCTGCCCTTCTTGCCCATCTTTCCTCTAGTCGCCTCCTTCGTCTTGGTGTTGCGTTGATCATCCTCTCTCTCTCGTTGATTCTTGATTTTATTATCTGTGTTGATCGTTCCCCCTCCCTTCTCTCTTTCTGTCTCGCCTTCTCGTTGCCTATATTCTTCACCTGGGTTGATCATTCTAATGTCCTCATTATCTCATTTTGTGTTATCCGCCCTGCACTGCATCTATCATCCGTGTTGATGGACAGTGTATATTTTGTCCTAATAGACATACTACTAGGGTATCGTATATTGTTACAATTTTAAACCCACCAATTGACCCGATGTTCCGGCTTCTGCGATCTCTTGGACTGTGGCCACTTATGTTAATAATTTCTCATATTAAAGTTGTATGGACTTTTTCTGATCATTTTTCTTTTATCTCTGACAAAATATACTCATAGCGTCTCAGCTTAACAATTTAATGTAACATATTCGAGTAAATTTTCACGTTACATTTCATCATGATGTTTTACAGCAATTAATGGTTAATATATATAAATTTGATATTCTTAAATAGATGCCAGTCTTGTTAATACATTTTATAAAGTTAATGATTACCCTCAACGGAGATATGATAAGAAAGTAAAAAAAAAATAACGAAGAATTTTTTTTTCTCGGTCTGATTGGTAAGCGCAACTTGAGACTCAATATTGTGCCCTGCTGGTCACACACACACACACACACACACACACACACACACACACACTTGAAGCACAGGTTGTTACGACTCCCCTGACGTATACGGGAGCTAACTTTGCACTGTGTTCCATATACACACCATGGCACTACATCTGGTATCCACCCAACTAATACTTGACCAAAGACGAGCGTTAACTATGCCAGTAATATTACAATTGCTAGTTTATTTCCACCATCCACATCACCCCACAGCCTGCTGACCTCACCATTACTTCCTCATCAGATCAAACCACAACCCACCATCACAACCCACCACCACCACCATCACTCACCACCACCACCACCATCACTCACCACCACCACAACCCACTACCACCACCACCATTACTATCGCCACAACCCACCATCACTCACCACCACCACAACCCACCACCACCACCACCATCACTCACCACCACCACCACCATCACTCACCACCACCACAACCCACTACCACCACCACCATTACTATCGCCACAACCCACCATCACTCACCACCACCATTACAACCCTACTACTACTACTACTACTACTTTGTTGTTACTCGGAATCGAGTATGACGATCATCCAGCTATAATACAATGGTATGAGTTATTAGGGATGTCACCTTCATTGGTGAGTTTGAGGTGACTAAAAAGGCCGATACAGGACCGGCACAGTCGTTCACAGATGTTGCATGTGCGGGAGGGGCGGCGGCAACGTCTTTCCGGCGTTGGCGCTTGTCTGCTTCGGTTTGCAGTCGGGTTAACTGGAAAGTATTGACACCTTCTCGTGTTGTGCTCCTCCAAGCGTTACTATGTGGAGTAATCGTCTCCCGTGTGAGGGGATCAATTTGGCACCTTTTCAGGTTTGTCTTAAGACTATCCTTATACCTTTTCAGTTGCCCGCCAGCGTTACGTTTACTCTTCGTGTGACTGTAAAGTTGCTGCTCCATGCGGGTAACATGGCCAGTCCAGAGAAGTTGTTCAAGGATAATTGTAGCCTCGATGCTCCTACAGTTGGTGTCAGCAAGAATACTGGCATTTGTTCTCTTGTCTTCCCAGCGAACTTGGAGGATGGAACGTAGACTACGTTGGTGAAAGTTTTTAAGTGCCTTGAGGTGCCTCCTGTATGTGACCCATGTCTCGTTGCCATATAGCAGGGTGGGGAGGACCACTGCTCGATATACGTGTAACTTTGTAGATAATTTCAGCTCCCTACAGCTGGAGACACGGTTTCTGCCAAAGGCTTGAAATGCACATCTTATTCTATGCTGAATCTCTTCATCGATGTCCGCGGTGGTGGACAGGTGGGAGCCGAGATACCGAAAGTGGGTAACATTAGAGAGGGTAGTACCGTTAAGCTGGATGGAAGGTGGAGATGTATCTGAACCAGGGGCAGGTGTTCAGGATCGCCTGTAGGTCGCGTTCACTGTGAGCGACATGGGTGAGGTCGTCTGCATACTGAAGTTCAGTATTGGAAGCTGCCGACATCTTTGTTCCTGCCTGGAGTCGTCTTATATTGAAAAGACCTTTCATCCGGTACACGATGTCCACCTCGCCGGCTAAATTGGCACTGGCACGAATAAGGAATGCAGCCAAGAAAATGGAAAAGAGAGTTGGTGCCAGTACAACCCACCACCACAAACCACCACCACCACAAACCATCAATACCCACCACCACCGCCACCCATCATTACCACCACCTCCACAATCCACCATCAATCACCACATCACAAACCACCACCACCACAAACCACCACCACCACCATTACAACCCATCAACGCAACCCTTCATCCCCACCACCATCACAACCCACCATCACTTCCACAACCCACCACTATAACCAACCACCACCACAACCTACCAACACCCCAACCCACCACCACCACAACTCACCACCACCTTCATCACAATCCACTACTACCAATACAACCCACCTCCACCACAACCCAACCACCACCACAACCCAACCACCACCACAACCCAACCACCACCACCAATAAGAGACCTGCCGTAGATAGAGTTCAGCCAACTGGGCGCCATGCTTTTACTGAGGGGGTGGGGAATCTTCTCGGGCTCTCTCCTACATAGTTTATAAACATGCTTATCCAATCGTAAACATGTATGACAATTTTAATGAATAAACATCAACATCATCATCATCATCATCATCATCATCATCATCATCATCATCATCATTATCTACCCTACGAGCGTAACGTCTTCATGAGCCGAGTAACATGGCGCCCGCAAGTCACCGAGTTGACTGAACTCTCCATTTACGGCTCCGGACACACCAGCGTTGTAGCGCCCTGTGTAGGACCTGAATTACTCTCGTAAGACTAATACAGTTGTTCATTCTGAAACTCCTTGCTCGGTGTCGTCACAACACTGGCAGATTGTTTCAAGAATTTATAATTATCACTCCCAAAAAGTTTGCCCTGACAGGTTTCGGAACTTGTGACTTCTTCAACCATGAGCTGTGACCTCTACTTTGTTATTTATATTAGTTATTACTCATTATCTACACCGTAAAACATAAAAGATTCCATGAGGACCAAGATGTTGTATTCTTACAGGACATTATTATTATTATTATTATTATTATTATTATTATTATTATTATTATTATTATTATTATTATTATTATTGTTGTTGTTGTTGTTGGTGTTGTTGTTATTATTATTATTATTATTATTATTATTATTATTATTATTATTATTATTATTATTATTATTATTATTATCAGAGTCCAAGTGAAATTTTGTAAACTGAAAAACATTATGGTGATAATAACTAAAATAAATATAGTGTATCAGTAAAATAGATTAGTGCATTAGTGTGTGATGGCTTCGTTATCCCCACGGGAGCTGATGGGGTTAGGAGCGGTTTATAGACATAACCAAGAATAATGTACTGTAATAACCATATTGTAATGTGTACATGTATTAGGACATCAACAATAATACTGTACTACATAATAACAATACAGTGTAAAATGTACATATATGTGTGTAAAGACATCAACACCAATTGTAATATAGTGCAGTCAGCTGGAATAAATGAATGACGTCACAATGCAAGAAATAATGACGTTGGTTCATTGACCTGATTATTGTTGTATTTACTATGTCTTAGCCAGGGTTCTTATAAACAAACTCTACGTTATGATAATTCTTACGATTTTATTGCCTGTGTGAGAAGTTAGACCTTTATTTCAAGAGGGAAAAAAAATGTAAATGTACATTCATTTTTGTCACTAATATATTTCCTAACCATGTTAAGATAATTCTTTGTAAATGACTTATCTCCGGGATCAAGCTCGTTATAATAACCAGGCACCTGTCAAGTCTGCTTCCTTGTGACCTAGAGCAGTCTCATGCAGCTCCCGGAGATCGCTTCCCACTACCACCTTTAATAATCGCTTCTACTGTAACTTGGCGTTATTTTAAACAGCCTTTTTTTTACTTACACATTACAGAGTATACAGTAAGCTGTATACACATAGTTTACAGTATGCTGTATAAAAACACTTATCGGAATGGAATACTTTGCTATGGTGGTTATTGTAATGATTCCACCAATTATACCTATAAGTTTAAGTCAGTTGTACTAACCTTGGTCAAATAAGAGATTGAAATAATATTTGTGAATAAATGTATATGTCAACCATGGGTAACGATTCGGTAGAGTTAATAGTTTGAAATTCCACCCCCCCCCAAAAAAAAAAAATTCTTTTGTTTTTGTTGGTAATTTCTTATTATGTCTGCCGATTTTTTACCGAAATCAGTTCTCTTTTAACCTCTCAAAGACGTGTACATTATCTCCAAAGTCCAAATAGACTGGAGAGGAGAGAACACTTACTTATGGTAGATTTTCTCTATAATGTTACACCGTTTTGGTCCTTCTCTATGACTGAAATAAAAAAGTCTCTAATCTGTAAAAGAAAACGTGAAATTGACAAGCTTCTAAGAATCCAGGTCATGAACTCAGTTTATTGATGTAGGTTCTAGAAAATATGAACCAGCCTTCATATTCTCAATATACACGTAGAATAAGGAGCCTGCAATATACCTGAATAGTATCAAAATTACACTGTTATAACCCTTACTACATATTGTACATACTGTACGGAATCCTTCCAAAGATCCTGTATGGTAATTTTGTCCCTTTAACTGGTACTACAATATAATGCAGATGAGGTAGTCTCGGTGCAACATTGTTGCTATTTTTGGCCAATAGTTTTGCGCTTTAGCTTAAACGTGCCACTTAGATATACTGTACTTCTTACACCTTCGCTTACTAGAAATATTCATTGTACGAACCTTTAAGTCTGTGTATAGCTGTTCTCGGCCCGTAAAAAGTTTGTTAACCGAGTGTCTTCATGACTGCTACTCAACCATTAACAAACAGTGGTCACTTATTTGGAGTGGCCTCTATTGTCTTCAGTGACCTCCTGTTTACATTAGTCACTTCTGTATTAATGTCCTATTTTCACTGATAAGGTTAACGAAGAATAACTTCTCTGATCCCTAATTACTCACTAGAAAATGTTCATGTTTAGGTATCCTCTCAAAGATCATTTTGATAATGTTTACTGCAGTATAATTATGGGATATAAATAAAAAAATATCTATAATGGTCCTGATTCCCATTTTTTAAAGAATTGTAACATAAATTTTCTCTGTTGGACAAATTAGGTGTGACTCTCAATGCATGTGTATGTTGGCCACAATCTTAACCCCTTTCACTATTGGACGCCACTTTTAATGTTTATTTGGCTTATAACGCCAGAGGATTTTATTCAGCGTAGAGAAACCCACCGTACTCAAGGGCTTAAATGAGCTTTTTTACTGTATAAGAATCCTTGCAGAGATAATTTATGGTAAAAAAAAATACGTGTGGGTCTTTAAGAATGTGGGTCCATGTTATCCCAATGTATGTGCAACCATTAATAACTAACCATTGAATTCTTTCAACGTGAATCAATCTTGAGCAGGATGACTGAACTCATTAAGTACGATGATTGAATCCATTGAGTACGATGACAACGCCTTGAGTACATTGCCGTCTCACTCAAAGGAATTGGCCATCTCATTGTAAGGATGGAGACATCGTAGGTAATGGATAAGGTTAGATATTAATGGGTTAGTTCTTCGGAGTTAAAATATGTAGATGAGCATCAACTGTACTTTTTTTTTTTATTGGGCACTCCCTTACATCCTTGTGTAAGGTGAAGCGCAGAAGCGTTTACAGCGCCCAACAGGGAAGCATGCTAAGTTGATGCTTGCCTTTATGTCTCATGAGTTTAGGGCGTAGAAGCCTGAAGAGCCAAGGGGGTAGAAGCCTGAAGAGTCAAGGGCGTAGAAGCCTGAAGAGTCAGTGGTTTATGTCATCAAGCTATTGGAAGCTCCAACAACTCCCTGAATACGAATTCGCAACTTTCGACTCACAACAGGCCCCTACTTTACTGCTAGGTTAACAGGGACTAATGGAGGCTAGGAAGTAAGTCCAAACAACTTCCACTGGCCAGGGAATCGAACCGTGACATCTCGCTTGCGAGGCAAGAAAGGTACCGCTTCTACCACCGGTCCCCCTATCAACTATACTGTACATATTTGTACATATTTTACACATCCTACCGAGGAGGAACACTGCACGACCATCAAAAAACGTTTTCTATTTTGATGATGAATATAAATGAATGCGGCCAATTTCATAATAAGCATAAAGGTTTTTCTTCTTTCTCTTAAATATATTATAGTGAGTAGGAAGAGTGAATCAAACGGGTATTTTATTGCCCGGCGAGTTTTAACATCAACATCAACTTTACAGCATTACTGTAATTAATTTTCCAGGAAATTCTCTTATTATTTGTATTTTTCTGCATGACTGTGACTCTTATATAGTACAGTATTTGTAATGCCGGAGGGTAAATATTTTCGTATTCTCCGGAATAAATGACTCGATAAAGATAATTAATTCTGTAAAGAGAATGTAACAATGAATTCAGCCGCTGCCAGATCGATTCGCTTTTCTTCTTTGATCTGTAGGTTGAGACAACAAAAACATTGACATATGCAAAATGGTCTGCATTAACAAAATACCATAAATGGAACCGTAAAATCATGAGAGTGTTTAATTTTCAGGTAACACCACCCAACTAAATCTATCCTAGCCTAAATAAAAACACTACTCGTAAATACTATAGGTCCGGTCAATTGGGTTTTGTGCTAAAAAAAAGCTTAGTGGTCCTTTTGGTGTATTTTTCCAACAGTGGCCATTTTGTCATTTGCTATCCAGGTGTAGGCTGGAATGCAAAGTTTCTCAAATATTGACACTGGAAACAACAACGTCTGCTAGTGTACCGTACCAAACTCATTTTTGGATTTATAATAAAGAATTCGGAAAACTGTTGGTGTTTCATTTACAGACGTACTTGATACTTGGGGATACACAAATACTGTGCAGTCTAAGAAAGAAGTATCTTTGTAGCTTTGGCCGATGGATATCTTGTCACTGGTTAGATCAAGGAATAGAGACAGTAAGGATAGACCACCAGGCACTTATTTTACCCACAATGCACAGCTCGGTGACGTCACTGTTGTAAACACGCATCATCTGGTAACCTTCGTGTGTGCCCACGTCTGGTACCGGTGTAACAGCCCACATTAACCCCCACCAAACTATACCCGGGGTTACAGTGTGCTAGCCCAAAATATACTCTGGGGTATAAAAATGCCCAGGCTATATTATACCCCGGGGTATAAAAATGCCCAGGGTATAAAAATGCCCAGGCTATATTATACCCCGGGGTATAAAAATGCCCAGGGTATAAAAATGCCCAGGCTATATTATACCCCGGGGTATATTTTGGGCTAGTCCAGACTATACCTCTCTAGTCCAGATTATACCCCCCTTGTGTTTTTCATAAATAAGTCTGTATTTCAATGTCCAGAGTTTTTTTTCCATCATAAATTATATATTTTGGGCTAGACCAGACTATATCTCTCCTGTCCAGATTATACCCCCTTGTGTATGAAATAGCCTAGCCTGTTTTATACCCCGGGGTATAAACTGGACTAGCCCAAAATATACCCGGAGTATAAAACAGGCTAGCCCACTTTAACCCCGGGTATAGTCTGGGGAGGGGGTATATTTTGGGCTGTTACACCGGCTGCAAAAATGCCAGCAACTTTAAAACTACCCACAGACATTCTTGGGTACATCCAGGGTTTCAACCGTGAATAATTGAGGACCGCGAAATAAAAATCCGCAAATTATCCAGATGTACTGTATTGTGTTCTCCAGGAGACAGTGGAGATGGCTGGTAAGCAGAGGTCCTCCTGCTTTATACACCTCGGCTGGGATTCCATCAGGCCCTGAGGCTTTGTTATTTTTCATCTGTTTGATGGCAGTAGGCACCTCATCCAGGGATGGAGGATAGCTAAGGTGGGTCAGCTCTGGATGCTGAGGGTCCTGCTGGGTAGATAGGACATTCACATCAGTGTTTTGGTTGAGCAGTGAATGGTAGTGCTCTTTCCAGCGCTGAAGAATGTCTTTGTCTTTAATTAGGCAATTACTGTCGGATGAACGGAGGGGGCAGCTGTGCCATGAGTGATCGGCCGATAAAACTTTTCAGTGAAATTGAAGAATTCGTGCATCTTGTGCTGATCTACAAGTTTTTGCATTTACACGCTTTTTTTTAAACCAGTCGTTCTTTAGACTGCGAAGTTCCAGATGGGCTGCCGCTTTCTTCTTGGGAAAGGTATCAGCTTTGGTCCAAGACTGAGGGTTGTTCCGCCAGTCAGTTGAAACATCACGTTTATCATTGAGGAGTACATTGATTTCCGGGTCATTTTCATCAACCCAGTCCTGGTGTATTATTTCGATCTGGCCGAGAGTCTTTGCAGGTTTTTGTCATGACAGTGTTGAGAATATCCCATTCGGCACTGGGATTTGGGTTGTTTGTTGTTGGGTTGTTTATCAGCCCATGTTTGAGCTTTTTTCCAAAATCATGTGCTGCCGCTGAATCCTCCAGACGCTTAGTGTTAATATCTCTTCTGGAGGCTTGTTACCTTCGCCGTTTTGGGGCGATGTCAAGTGAGAGCTTGGCTCTGATGAGCCGATCACTGTAGCATTGGTCTGAGCCACGCATGGCTCGGGTGATGAGGGCATCTCGGCGATCTCTTTTTCTGACAATGATGTAGGCAATTAGATGCCAGTGCTTGGATGGTGGATGTTGCCACGAACCCTTGAACTTGTCGACCTGCCTAAATAAGGTATTGGTGATAGTGAGGTTGTGTGCAGCACACTTGCTGAGGAAGAGTAGGCCGTTGGGATTACACTTGACTAGTCCATTTCTCCTTATGATTCCCTGCCAAATGTCAGCATCTCTACCAACTCTGGTATTGAAGTCACCAAGGAGCAAAACCTTATCCTGTCTGGGGATAGAGGTTAGCAATCTGTCAAGGTCAACATAAAAGGCCTCTTTGATGTCATCCTCTGCATCCAGTGTTCGGGAGTATGCACTGATGAAGAAGGGGTGATGCGAGTGATTCAGTGGAACTTGGAGCGTCATGAGACGCTCGTTCATCCCAATAGGCATTTCAGTTAGCCAGTGTAGGATGCGTTGGTGGATAGCAAAGCCAACTCCATGAATGCAGTTTCTCTCCGCAGCAGGCTTACCCTTCCAGAAGGTGAAGCCAAACCCCCATTTCTGTGAGTTGACCCTCGTATGTGAGCTAGGTCTCACTAATGGCTGCAATGTTGATGTTATACCTAGCCAGCTCTTTTGCCACAAGGGCGGATGCTCATGTGTGCCAGTATCTAGAAAGGTTCTGAAATTCCATGGAGCGACCATAAGAGGTTTTATAGTTTGTTTTTGTTTGGATCTGTGATTTTGATTGTGTTTTCGACCGCATAAGGGTGTGGTTGCCCAGTCTGGTTGTTTTTTTAGGCAGGCTATTTTTAGGGCACTTTTTTTAGCCCTCTCCCCATGTGGGGTGAGCAGATTGGCTCCTCAAAAGGGCTGCTCAGTTGCATAGGCAGGACCGGTGTAGCAGCCCACATTAACCCCCCGCCAAACTATACCCAGGGTTACAGTGGGCTAGCCCAAAATATACCCTGGGGTATAAAATAGCCCAGGCTCTATTATACTCAGGGGTATATTTTGGGCTAGCCCATACTCTACCTCTCTAGTCCAGATTATACCCTCTTGTGTTTTTCATAAATAAGTCTGTATTTCTGGCTCTTGCATACATCCTCCTGTCTTGCTCATCGTTTGACCCAACCCACGTCTTGAATTTCTGAGTTGTCTTCTTAATTTTGTCGACCGCCGCATGGTTCATGTGTAGGGATCCCCTCGTATTCCTAGAAGCACTGGGCTTGGTCTTGGGTATATATTTATCGATCAAATGGGTCACTTTACTAGTTATGATATTCAGAGTAGTGTCTGCGTTCTTGTACCTTAATAAGTCAGACCAGTTGATACCCCTCATCTCTTCCCTCATCCCATTGTAATTTCCCTTGTAATATTGGCACCTTGGCCTAGCCTTATCCTGAACTAGGTTACACTTAAATCTGAATGACAACACTATATGGTGACTGGTGCCAACTGGGGCAAGGTGTTCCAGTTTGGCCACCATACCCTCCTCGTTTGTTATGATGAGGTCAAGTGGCTTGGGCGTTTGCTCCCCTCTGTAATGTGTCGGGTCTCTAACATGTTGGAACAGAAAATTATCTCTCAGAGTTTCTACAAAAAGAGTAGCAGGGTTATTCAAGTCATTCGGGGTGGACTCGTTTCTCCAGTCGATGTCGCCATAGTTAAAGTCCCCCATGATAAGGAGGTTGCTAGGTTTGAGCATCGCCGCGTTGTTTATTAAGGTTCTTAAGTTCCTTTGGTTTAGTGGGCCACAGTTTGGGGATCTGTGCACACACCTGACGATAAGTAAGTCCCCTCTCTTTAATTTAATTTTACACCACTTGGACTCTTCAAAAACATCCTCTCCCTGTACCCTCGCCTGGCTGGCTCTAAGGTCTTGCCGAGCGTAGATAACCACACCCCTCTTGCAAGTTTCTTGAGAAAGGTTCATAAATAAGTCATATCCAGCAATTCTGAACTCACATTCCTCTGGGTCTATTCTCCTGTTCTTGTACAACAGTTCTACAACACCTACAATATCTGGTTGGTGTACTCTTAGTAGTGTTTCAAACTCCTCTCTCTTATGAAGGAATATGTCAGTATTAGTGTACATGACATTCAAGCCAGAATTTGTTCTCGGTAACGTCTCTCCTCTTAGTAATAACCTCCCCCCCCCCCCATTCTCAGAAGCTGCAACATTTGCTAAGTACACTGTATTTTGCAGGGTGTGGTTAGAAATGTCATAATTGTTTACACGGCGCTCGCCTCCTCCTGTCCGGTAGGCTGAGCTGGTGCCGCCTCCCGGGTGGGGGGTTGAGTGGGTGGAGGGTGCACTGCTGCCCCCTGGCCCTGTGTCGGTGTAATGACCACGGTCATACACGTCAGTTAACTTAAAATTAGCCGATTCATATTACGCTCAATAGCCCACAAAACATGTAGCTATGCTTTCTTATTGAAGTTTCCCATCTGAAGAGTCCGTTTTCTCAGCGCTTCAGGACGCCTGAGTCTGCCGTTTTCTCTCAATCTTGAATGTACCAGAGACTTCATTATTCCTTAGTAATGACAGAATATGAAATTGCAACTGTGGTTGTAATTGGTGAGGCAACCTAGATATGTCTGTTTACAGTTGGAACATTCAAGATCCATTGTGAGTGGTGTTGAAAGCTTCAACTGTCCTTATTGTTAGTAAAACTTGTCAAGTAAGTGAGTGTCGAGTTTGCCAGCTGGAGTGGTATATTTTATGTCGTTCGTGGGGATATCCATGAGTTTCTGATCGCTACTGAAGTTATATTGTTTTGTCGCCTAAACATCAGAGAATCTGATGTTTATAGTTTAGTTAATGTCAGTTGTCTATTTAAGAAAGTCATTAATCTCCTGAACGTTTCCTGTCAAACTCAAAATTCTCCAAGACTTAACGGCTGTTTCGGCCTGGGCTGTGGTTTGCGGTCAGGCCAGTATAGTTGTTAGTGCGTATATAACTCCATTTCACCTCTTTCCTGACAAACTCAATCTCTGATTACATCATAAAGATAGACGTAGAAAATTAGCCTGATTTGTGACACTGACGGTCACAGCTAGGTGTCCAACGACCACTTTGAATAGAAGGTCTATTGTTAATAAAATTAGTCTTTCTAGTAGGGATATGCCCTCAGGCCCGTATATATGCCGACGCGCGAGGAGAAATCACTCCCTCTATGATTTCTCCTCCACGTCTCCAGGTGTGTAGATGATTGTTTTTCGCAGCCGTGTTAATTCAGTTTAACTTAGTCGATTTTTGTGAATATCATTGTTCATGTTTTAACATAATAACTTCTGTGCCAATTAAGTCGAGTAACGTAGAGATTTAGATATCGTCTGGACCGTTGCCAGACGTATGTTTTGTATAGTGAAGTTAAATATTCACTCCCTCTGTGATTTCTCCTCCACGTCTCCAGACGATTGTGTGTGTTGGCAACACGACTGAGGTTCGGGAGCCGCCTATGGGCACGATGACTCTCGAAGGATGTCTTTAAGGTGGCGAGATTCCTTGGCAGACGCCACGGCCCACTGCCACGAGTCAACCCTTCCCGGGCCAGGCGCTCCGAGCTAGCGAGCGAGCCTGTAAACAACTTTGGCCCACTGACTCTGTCGTGTGATCGTGGCCCATCTACTGTTCTTGGTTATATGTATGGAGCCGTATTCACATCCATGCTTGGGGATGACTAGCAGAAATATAGTCATCCCAGGTTAAGTATTGAATCCATGAATGTTGGTGGTTCTAGGGTGATTGTTATTCTCGGAGTTGAGTCCACCAAACCACTGAATACTCGTTAAAGTGTCACATTAGTCATTCCGAAATAACATGCTGTTATAAAGACTATGTTAATTCGGGATAATATCAAGTGTGTCATATTATTCACTTGCATTGACAAAGAAATGATATAATGATTGTTAAATGTTGTAACCTAGGATTGAAAATGTAATTTGTTACTTAAAAGTACGACCTGAGGGTCCAGTGTTATCTGACCGTGTGTAGTAACTCCTGAATCTCATTTGTCAGAGAAATATTACCACCGTTCTCATGAGGTAATGGGTATTGAAGTAGTTAAATGATATACCAGGTACTTGGAGTTGTCTAATGAGTTAATAAGTACCTGAAGTGTTTGATGAATTAATAAGTAATTGCGGTTCTGTTTTGTCAATGGTACAGTAAGACCTGAGAGTCCAGTTTTGTCTGGGTGAATCTAAGTCACATCTTATTCACTCACTGTGTTAATAAATATTGAATCAGTAATCTACGAGTATCACCTCTCTACTCTTCTAAACATTGGTTCCCAGAAAATAATACTTACTCACGTGCCTATACATCTACCACACTACCCACAAGCTTTCCATGAGATATGTTATATTCTAACCCCAACAGTCTGGTGGTGGCAGCCTATTTGTAAGTATAATAAGTGTACTAAGAATAACATGGTTCCCAGACTAATCCATGTATGAGAATAGACGTAAAACAGGGTATACTTCAGAAAGGTAAGAACAATGAAATTGAGTACATATAATATATATGAAAGAAATGAAGGACTTGGAAAGTACAAGAAAAGAAAGATAAGACATGTATGTATATTGTGGAACTAAAGCCACAACATAGAAATTATTAAATAAATACACCATGAAGGTTTAATATACATACATAAGTGAGAAGAGAATTACTTATATAAGAATACTAAATAAGAATATAAAGTATATTCATAAATAAAGAATTAAAGAATAATAACAAAAGAATATCTGGATGTAAAAATATGAAGTAAAGAACTTGGCCCAGTACAATTAGTGGCAGCTTAGATGGAATATTAAAATGAAATAATTCGCGGCCACTACAAATGATGGCAGATTAGGTGGGATATAAAATGAGAAGAACTCGGCCCGTTACATCGGCACACTTGTTCCCACTACCCTCCTCCTGAGTATAACCCATGTACACCTGTCCCCGTTCCTCCTTGACTCCTCCCTCTTCTGCTTCAAGTCCTGCAGGAGCTTTCTGTGCTGTTCCCTCTGCATTGCCGTGCGATCTGGGTGAATGAATACATCCCGAAATGCCTCGCTCCTTGCTAAGTTTTTTGCCTGCCCAATAACCTGCCATTTCTCATCCTCACTCACTAGTGTGATCCTGTGGGGGCGAGGCTTAGCCCCCTGCTTTTGTCCCAGCCTCCTCACATCCTGAGGGGTTGATGGAATCTTCAGAATCTCTTTACAAATATTTTGAAACAGCATCTTATCGCGTGTTACCCTACTCACAGTTCCCTCCGCCTGGCTCTCTGGGACTCCAAAAACTACTACATTGTTCCTGCGCTGGAAACGTTCCTGGTGTTCCTCCTCTCCCCTAACAGTATGTCCGTTAATTTTCATTTCTTCGACACACTTCTTCAGAGTCCCAATATGCTGTAGAACCTGTTCTGATCCTGCATTACTCTCCGCCACCTCCCGTGGCCCTGCTAATACGTCAGCATAACTCCTCTTAGCAATCACCTCCATTCTGTCGGCTACTTCCTCAGTCTTAGCAAGGATCTCTTTCCCAACTTGCTCCAGTTTGGCAACCAGCAGGGCTCCAGCTTCATCTATTTTCGTCCCTTGAGAACTCGTTCCCTTATGGCTTGCAATCGTTTCATTCACCTTGACTATGCAGTCAGAGCAATACCAGCAACAGCCATCATACTTTACGGCAGTTAGTAACTTCCTAAACGTTGCATTAGTCAGGCCTGTATCCTCCATATCCGACGTCTCCCTGCAGTAATCACATATCATGCTCATGGTTGTTGTTGCTGTGGGGGGGAGGGGGGGGGTTGCAGACTGTGTATATATCTACACCTATTTCAATGTTGGCACTGTGGGCATGTACTGGCTCTCTGTTAGGAACTGTTGGCACTGTGGGCATGTACCGGCTCTCTGTTACGTACTGTTGGCACTGTGGGCATGTACTGGCTCTCTGTTAGGAACTGTTGGCACTGTGGGCATGTACCAGCTCTGTTGTTGGAGGAACTGTTGGCACTGTGGCATGTACTGGCATGTGGCACTGTGGGGCATGTACTGGCTCTCTGTTACGTACTGTTGGCACTGTGGGCATGTACTGGCTCTCTGTTACGCTGTGGCACTGTGGGCATGTACTGGCTCTCTGTTAGGAACTGTTGGCACTGTGGGCATGTACTGGCTCTCTGTTAGGAAATGTTGGCACTGTGGGCGTGTACTGGTTCTCTGTTTGGAACTGTTGGCACTGTGGGCATGTACTGGCTCTCTGTTTGGAACTGTTGGCACTGTGGGCATGTACTGGCGCTCTGTTAGGAAATGTTGGCACTGTGGGCATGTACTGGCTCTCTGTTTGGAACTGTTGGCACTGTGGGCATGTACTGGCGCTCTGTTAGGAACTGTTGGCACTGTGGGCATGTACTGGCGCTCTGTTAGGAAATGTTGGCACTGTGGGCATGTACTGGCTCTCTGTTTGGAACTGTTGGCACTGTGGGCATGTACTGGCTCTCTGTTAGGAACCGTTGCCACTACTGGCTCTCTGGTAGGAACTGTTGGCACTGTGGGCATGTACTGGCTCTTTTAGGAACTGTTGGCTCTCTGTCACTGTTAGGAACACTGTGGGCATGACTGTTGGCAACTTAGTAAACAGATTAAGACATTTAAATTTAAGCTTTGACACTTAAGCTTGGGTATGAAACAATATAGAAGGTGAGGTCTTCCCCACCTGGCGTACTGTCACCACAATACAGGTACTGTCATCCGTCTGAATACTGTCATCCGTCTGAATTGCTGTCGTCCGTCAGTAGTACTGTCACTATCCAGAATTACTGTCACTCTGCCTTGGTACTGTCACCCCGTCTGAATTACTGTCATCCGTCTGAATACTGTCATCCGTCAGTAGTACTGTCACCCATCGAATTGCATCACTCTGCCTTGAGTACTGTCACCCCGTCACGGAGTACTATCACCCGCCTGGAATACTGTCACCCTCGTCTGGGTGCACTGTCACTCTGTCTTGAGTACTGTCACCCCTATCACAGATTACTGTCATCCGTGGCGGGTACTGTGCCCCGTCTGGAGTGCACAGCCACTTACATATCTAGATACTGTCACTCTGTCTTGAGTACTGTCACCCCGCCTGGAGTACTGTCACCCCATCTAGATACTGTCATCCGTCTAAATTTTAATGCCCCTATCTGGAGTGATACTGTCAATCATCACCAAAGGTACTGTATCACCCGTCTGAATTTCTACATCCAAATCTAGATACTGTCATCCGTCTAGTTACTATCACCCCGCCTGGTACTGTCACCCCGTCACAAATGCTGTCACCCCGTCTAGATTACTGTCATCCGTAAGTACTGTCATCCGTCTGGAGTACTGCCATCCGTAATACTGCCATCCGTCTGAATGCTGTCACCCCGTCTGAATTACTGTCATCCCGTCTGGAGTCTGTCACCCGCCTGGAGTACTGTCACCCCGTCTGGTGTACTGTCATCCGTATGGAGTACTGTCATCCGTCTGAATGCTGCCATCCCGTATGGAATTACTGCATCCCGTCTGGAGTACTGTCATCCCGTCTAGTGCTGTCACCCCGCCTGAGGTACTGTCACCCCGTCTGGAGGGACTGTCACCCCCGTCTGGAGGACTGTCACCCCCGTCTGGGCCTTTATGCCCCCCGCCTGGGTACTGTCACCCCGTCTGGTACTGTCACCCCGCCTGGGTACATCACTTGCCTGGGTACTGTCACCCCGCCTGGGTACTGTCATCCGTCGTTTTGTCACCCCGCCTGAATTACTGTCGCGGTCTGGGTGCTGTCACCCCGCCTGAATTGCAGTCACTATCACAGATACTGTCACTTACGCCTGGAGTATATATATATATATATATATATATATATATATATATATATATATATATATATATATATATATATATATATATATATATATATATACATATATATTACTAATCAGCGGTAACCACCCAGTAAGGTGCGCCTTTGGCTCTCTGTTACACACTGTTGGCAACTGTGGGCATGTACTGGCTTTCTGTTCCCACACTGTTAACTGTGGGCATGTACTGGCTCTCTGTTACGTACTGTTGGCACCTGCCGGAACTCCAGTGCGCTGGCTCTCCCCTCAATTCAGGAACTTCTATTGGTGGCTGTAGGGGCATATCTTGCTCTCTGTTACATTACTATTATTGGCAGCTGTGGGCATGTACTGGCTCTCTGTTTCACACTGTTGGCACTGTGGGCATGTACTGGCTCTCTGTTACGTACTGTTGGCACTGCGGGCATGTGCTGGCTCTCCTGATAGGAACTGTTGGCACTGCGGGCATGTACTGGCTCTCTGTTACACACTGTTGGCACTGTGGGCATGTACTGGCACTCTCTTGGGAACTGTTGGCAACTGTGGGCATGTACTGTCTCTGTACACACTGGTGTTGTGGCACTGTGGGCATGTACTGGCACTCTCTTGGGAACTGTTAACGGCTATTGAATGTACTGGCTCTCTGGTACGTAATGTTGGCACTGCGGGCATGTGCTGGCTCTCTGTTGTTGTTAGGAACTGTTGGCAAATGTGGGCATGTACTGGCTCTCTGTTACACACTGTTGGCACTGTGGGCATGTACTGGCACTCTCTTGGGAACTGTTGGCAACTGTGGGCATGTACTGACTCTCTGTTACGTAATGTTGGCACTGCGGGCATGTGCTGGCTCTCTGTTATTAGGAACTGTTGGCAAATGTGGGCATATGCTGGCTCTCTGTTACACCTGTTGGCACTGTGGGCATGTACTGGCTTTCTTGGGAACTGTTGGCAGCTGTGGGCGTAATGCTGGCTCTCTGTTACGTAATGTTGGCACTGTGGGCATGTGCTGGCTCTCTGTTACACACTGTTGGCACTGTGGGCATGTACTGGCTCTCTGTTACGTATTGTTGGCACTGTGGGCATGTGCTTTGGCTCTCTGTTAGGAACTGTTGGCAACTGTGGGCATGTACTGGCTCTCTGTTACGCCAATGTTGGCACTGTGGGCATGTACTACGGCTCTCTGTTAGGAACTGTTGGCACTGTGGGCATGTACCGGCTCTCTGTTACGTACTGTTGGCACTGTGGGCATGTACTGGCACTCTCTTGGGAACTATTGGCAACTGTGGGCATGTACTGGCTCTCTGTTACGTACTGTTGGCACTGTGGGCATGTGCTGGCTCTCTGTTACACACTGTTGGCACTGTGGGCATGTACTGGCTCTCTGTTACACACTGTTGGCACTGTGGGCATGTACTGGCTCTCTGTTACGTACTATTGGCAACTGTGGGCATGTACTTTGCCTCTTACATGCACGTTGGGCACTGTGGGCTTGTACTGGCTTCTGTTTTACGTAATGCGTTGGCACCAGGGCTTGTACTGCTCGTTACGTAATGTTGGTAATTGTGGGCATGTATCACTTGTTACAAAATGTTGGCACTGTGGGCATGTACTGGCTCTCTGTTACGTACTATTGGCAACTGTGGGCATGTACTGGCTCTCTGTTACGTAATGTTGGCACTGTGGGCATGTACTGGCTCTCTGTTACGTACTGTTGTCCATTTGGTAAAGAGATTAAGACAATTAAAGATTTAAGCTTTGACTTAAGTACGAAACAGTGTCGTAGGTGAGGTACTTCCCCGCCTGGAGTACTTGTCACCCCGTCTGGAGTACTGTCACCCTATCTGGAGTACTGTCACCCCGCCTGGAGTACTGTCACCCTGTCTGGTCCCCGAGATATACTAGGGACTGTCAGTTGATTGAAAATGTCCAAAGGAGGGCCACCAGACTGGTGCCTGCACTACGGCACCTCAGCTACCCTCAGAGATTAGAGCGCCTGGAATTATCTATATATCTATCTATTACGAATGAACGTAAACAAGACAGTATGGCTTTCGCCAGGCGATATCTGCTGGTGATCTGCTCTCCTATTGCACCCATCTTTGGTCATCCTCTCTTAGGGATTATGGGGAAACTTTTGTCGTGGCCCTCGACATCTCCAAAGCGTTTGACAGGGTATGGCACAAGTCTTTGCTATCTAAACTTCCCTCTTTTGGTTTCTCTCCCCCACTTTGTTCTCTCATCTCTAGCTTCCTTGAGAACCGATCCATGGCAGTTGTTGTCGAGGGATCAATCTCTCGCTCTTTCTCTACCAATAGTGGCGTCCCACAGGGGTCTGTTCTTTCACCTACTCTCTTCCTTCTATTTAACAATGATTTACTTCACACTGCGACTAATTCTATCCATTCTTACGCTGATTATTCTACTCTTCACTCTTCTTCACATTTTCCCCTTCCTCCTAACTCTCAAACTAGATCTGTTTCTAGAGCTGATATCATTACATCAATCAATGCGGATCTGTGCAGAATCTCTGAATGGGGGGTAGAAACTTGGTTAAATTCAATAGTAATAAAACTCAGTATTTACCAATTACACCTTCTAAATTAGATGATCTCCCATCAATCACATTTCAGGATGCAATCATTCTGCCAAAATCAATAATAGATATGTTAGGCCTCACCATTTGCTGTAATATGACATGGAAGCCACACATCCTTAACATAGCTAAAGCTGCCTCCCCAAAGCTGTGAATGCTGTACAGATGCCGTAGCTACTTCACCCCTGAGCTGTTGGTTCAAGTATATAAGGGATTAATTGGTCCTTACTTGGAGTACTGCTCTCATATCTGGGGTGGCTCTTCAACTGTTAGAGAGGCTGGAATCAAAGGCTTATTAACTCTCCTCCTTTAGTTGATAATCTCTCTTCTCTTCACCACAATGTTGTTTCACTCTCTCTCTTTTACAGGTACTTTAACGGGCTGCACCGTGGGCTGGTGTCTTGCCCACAGTGTGGGTCACACTATAATAACCCATTATAGTACATCCTTCTTTACTCACACAGCCAAACTGTGTCTGTGTGGATGTGGGTCACACTATAATAACCCGTTATAGTACATCCTTCTTTACTCACACAGCCAAACTGTGTCTGTGTGGATGTGGGTCACACTATAATAACCCGTTATAGTACATCCTTCTTTACTCACACAGCCAAACTGTGTCTGTGTGGATGTGGGTCACACTATAATAACCCGTTATAGTACATCCTTCTTTACTCACACAGCCAAACTGTGTCTGTGTGGATGTGGGTCACACTATAATAACCCGTTATAGTACATCCTTCTTTACTCACACAGCCAAACTGTGTCTGTGTGGATGTGGGTCACACTATAATAACCCGTTATAGTACATCCTTCTTTACTCACACAGCCAAACTGTGTCTGTGTGGATGTGGGTCACACTATAATAACCCGTTATAGTACATCCTTCTTTCCTCACACTGTTCAATGCTCTGCCTTCTTCTGTGTTTCCATACTCATACAATCTGTCTCACTTCAAAAAGCTGGTTTTCCAGCATCTTCGCGGTGTAGATTAATATAACCTTTTTATTTTATATTTTTATTTATTTTCACTCTTATCCCTCCCCCAGGACCTGTACCTGGGTGGGCTATTTACTCGTAAAAAAAAAAAATTAAAAAATTACTCGTTGGCAGCAGAGACACAAATCATCTATGGAATGTAAAATAAATAGTTTCCGCTATTTTTTTTACAAGTATATATAAAAAAATACAGTACAATAGCATAAATAGCAACTTAACTATTACATTTGGGTTCCAGATCAATGTTGAGGAGAGTTACAGTGTGCTTAAGACTGTAATAGGAACAACACATTACAGATTATTACTGTAATCTAAAGGTAGGAATATTGATAATCCTGTAACCTGGATATATGTGTACAATAACTGCTGTAACCTGGATATATGTGTACAATAACTGCTGTAACCTGGATATATGAGGAAAATTAATGCTCTTACTGTATTCTGAAATATATGTAATTTAAGTACAGTATATTGAAAAATCTTAAGTTAATACTAAGGCCCTTAAGTACTTGACCAGGTTAATACAGTTCAGTAATTACATAAATACAGACATTGGGGAATAAAACTGTACTCTGATCCAACTACGAATCCCGAAACTCATGAATCCGTGAATCCGAAACCAAATCCGAAACCATGAATCCGAACCCCAAAATGTGTGTTGTTCCGGATTCACAGGTTCACAAATCACCGGGTTCGCTGATGGGAGTTTTTTTTTCTGTGACTACATCAACAAACACACATACAGTTACGTGCATGAGTCCCGTCGCCTCTCCTCCTCAAATATGAACCCCAGAGATTCAAACTCGTGAATCTGAAGCCTTTATGGGCGGAAAAATATATCGGTCCAGTGTTTTGGGTTCGTGACTCCGGGTTCTTGGTTCAGTAGGAGAGGCGAGGGGAATTATGTGGGTGCTTAATGAGATCTTAAGTGCATAACGAGGTCATTAAGTGTATAACGAGGTCATTCAGTGTATAACGAGGTCATTCAGTGTATAACGAGGTCATTCAGTGTATAACGAGGTCATTCAGTGTATAACGAGGTCATTAAGTGCATAATGAGGTCAATAAGTCAATAACGAGGTCATTATGCATTTAATTAGGTCATTAAAAGCATAACGAGGTCATTATGCACTTAACTAGGTCATTATGCACTTAACTAGGTCATTAAGTGCATAACGAGGTCATTATGCACTCAACTAGGTCATTAAATGCATAACAACATCATTAAGCACTTAACAAGGTCATTAAACCCATCACTAGCTAATTACACTACCCCAGCAGCTTAATTACAATCATTAACAGTAATTTAGCATGGCTAACAACACTTAACTTAACTGTACAATAATTAAACATGTCTTAAGTAAGTTATGTTCACTATTACTTATAAACAAGATGTCTTAAGTAGGTTATGTTCACTATTACTTATAAACAAGATGTCTTAAGTAGGTTATGTTCACTATTACTTATAAACAAGATGTCTTAAGTAGGTTATGTTCACTATTACTTATAAACAAGATGTCTTAAGTAGGTTATGTTCACTATTACTTATAAACAAGATGTCTTAAGTAGGTTATGTTCACTATTACTTATAAACAAGATGTCTTAAGTAGGTTATGTTCACTATTACTTATAAACAAGATGTCTTAAGTAGGTTATGTTCACTATTACTTATAAACAAGATGTCTTAAGTAGGTTATGTTCACTATTACTTATAAACAAGGTGACTAAATAAGTTATTTTCACTATTACTTATAAACAAGATGTCTTAAGTAGGTTATGTTCACTATTACTTATAAACAAGGTGACTAAATAAGTTATTTTCACTATTACTTACTTATGAACAACTCACAACTATTGTACACTGCTAATTACTTATATAAGACCTTAACTTAATCTTCACTACAGCTGCTTCACACTGCATGGCTGACTGTGTTAAGAAGCACTGGACGCCATCTACTGCATGGTCTTGTTGTAGCCTATTCCAACGGCGCATTTTTCTGTAGCTTTTAGTATTAGTAGATCGAACTGAAATGAAACACAAAGATTAAAGTTGTTTACTGTTTGCTGTGTTTGGTTTTGTTTATTGTTTGTATGTCTGTGTTGGTTAGGTACAGTCGTCGTTTCGTTCTGCGAATCTTCGGACCAGACTCATGAATCCGAAGCATTGGGCAGAATAATGCACCAGTGTCCACTGCTTCGGGTTCATGAGTCTGAATCTCTTGGTTCGGAAACAAGCTAACAAGCGACAAGACTTCTGTTCAACGACTGTACATTGTTTGTATACCTGCACTGTCTAGGTACATTGTTTGTATACCTGCACTGTCTAGGTACATTGTTTGTATACCTACACTGTCTAGGTACATTGTTTGTATGCCTGCACTGTCTAGGTACATTGTTTGTATGCCTGCACTGTCTAGATACATTGTTTGTATACCTACACTGTCTAGGTACATTGTTTGTATACCTGCACTGTCTAGGTACATTGTTTGTATACCTACACTGTCTAGATACATTGTTTGTATACCTACACTGTCTAGATACATTGTTTGTATACCTACACTGTCTAGGTACATTGTTTGTATACCTGCAATTGCTCAGTACATTGTTTTGCATACCTGCACTGTTCAGGTACATTGTTTGTATACCTGCACTGTTCGTAGGGGTACATTGTTTGTATACACCTACACTGTCTAGATACATTGTTTGCATCGCACCGTCTAGGCACATTGTTTGTATACCTGCACCGTCTAGGTACATTGTTTGTATACCTGCACTGTTCAGTACGTTGTTTGTATACCTACACTGTCTAGGTACATTGTTTGTATACCTGCACTGTTCAGGTACATTGTTTGTATACCTGCACTGTTCAGGTACATTGTTTGTATACCTGCACTGTTCAGGTACATTGTTTGTATACCTGCTCTGTCTAGGTACATTGCTTGTATACCTGCACTGTTCAGGTACATTGTTTGTATACCTACACTGTTCAGGTACATTGTTTGTATACCTACACTGTCTAGGTACATTGTTTGTATACCTGCACTGTTCATGTACATTGCTTGTATACCTACACTGTCTAGGTACATTGTTTGTATACCTACACTGTTCAGGTACATTGTTTGTATACCTACACTGTCTAGGTACATTGTTTGTATACCTGCACTGTTCAGGTACATTGCTTGTATACCTACACTGTTCAGGTACATTGTTTGTATACCTACACTGTTCAGGTACATTGTTTGTATACCTACACTGTCTAGGTACATTGTTTGTATACCTGCACTGTTCAGGTACATTGTTTGTATACCTGCACTGTTCAGGTACATTGTTTGTATACCTGCACTGTTCAGGTACATTGTTTGTATACCTGCTCTGTCTAGGTACATTGCTTGTATACCTGCACTGTTCAGGTACATTGTTTGTATACCTACACTGTTCAGGTACATTGTTTGTATACCTACACTGTCTAGGTACATTGTTTGTATACCTGCACTGTTCATGTACATTGCTTGTATACCTGCACTGTTCAGGTACATTGTTTGTATACCTACACTGTTCAGGTACATTGTTTGTATACCTACACTGTCTAGGTACATTGTTTGTATACCTGCACTGTTCAGGTACATTGCTTGTATACCTGCAATGTTCAGGTACATTGTTTGTATACCTACACTGTTCAGGTACATTGTTTGTATACCTACACTGTCTAGGTACATTGTTTGTATACCTGCACTGTTCAGGTACATTGTTTGTATACCTACACTGTTCAGGTACATTGTTTGTATACCTGCACTGTTCAGGTACATTGTTTGTATACCTGCTCTGTCTAGGTACATTGCTTGTATACCTGCACTGTTCAGGTACATTGTTTGTATACCTACACTGTCTAGGGAAGAATATTGTTTGTACACTCTCCACTGTCTAGGTACATTGTTTGTATACTTACACTGCTCCAGGGCATTGTTTGTATGCCTTCACTCTAGGTACATTGTTTGTATACCTGCACTGTCTAGGTACATTGTTTGTATACCTGCACTGTCTAGGTACATTGTTTGTATACCTGCACTGTATAGGTACATTGTTTGTATACCTGCACTGTCTAGGCACATTGTTTGTATACCTCCACTGTCTAGGTACATTGTTTGTATACTTACACTGTCTAGGTACATTGTTTGTATGCCTTCACTCTCTAGGTACATTGTTTGTATACCTGCACTGTCTAGGTACATTGTTTGTATACCTGCAATGTTCAGGTACATTGTTTGTATACCTGCACTGTATAGGTACATTGTTTGTATACCTACACTGTTCAGGTACATTGTTTGTATACCTACACTGTCTAGGTACATTGCTTGTATACCTACACTGTTCAGGTACATTGTTTGTATACCTACACTGTCTAGGTACATTGTTTGTATACCTACACTGTTCAGGTACATTGTTTGTATACCTGCACTGTCTAAGTACATTGCTTGTATACCTACACTGTTCAGGTACATTGTTTGTATACCTACACTGTCTAGGTACATTGCTTGTATACCTACACTGTTCAGGTACATTGTTTGTATACCTACACTGTTCAGGTACATTGTTTGTATACCTACTCTGTCTAGGTACATTGCTTGTATACCTACACTGTTCAGGTACATTGTTTGTATACCTACACTGTCTAGGTACATTGTTTGTATACCTACACTGTTCAGGTACATTGTTTGTATACCTGCACTGTCTAAGTACATTGCTTGTATACCTACACTGTTCAGGTACATTGTTTGTATACCTACACTGTCTAGGTACATTGCTTGTATACCTACACTGTTCAGGTACATTGTTTGTATACCTACACTGTTCAGGTACATTGTTTGTATACCTGCTCTGTCTAGGTACATTGCTTGTATACCTACACTGTTCAGGTACATTGTTTGTATACCTACACTGTCTAGGTACATTGTTTGTATACCTACACTTCTGTTCTGGTATATTGTATACCTACACTGTCTAGGTACATTGTTTGTATACTGCACACCTAGGTACATTGTTTGTGTACCTACACTGTCTAGGTATTACTGTTTGTACTCCACACTGCCTAGGTACACTGTATACCCACACTGTCTAGGCATTACTGTTTGTATACCACACCGTCTAGGTATACATTGCTTGTATACCTACACTGTCTAAGTACATTGTTTGTATACCTACACTGTCTAGGTATTATTGTATACCTACACTTGTCTGGGTACACTGTACCTACACTGTCTGGGTACATTGTTTGTATGCACACTGTCTGAACATTATATACCTACACTGTCTAGGTACATTGTTTGTATACCTACACTGTCTAGGTACACTGTATACCTACACTGTCTAGGTACATTGTTTGTATACCTACACTGTCTAGGTACATTGTTTGTATACCTACACTGTCTAAGTACATTGTTTGTATACCTACACTGTCTAGGTACATTGTATACCTACACTGTCTAGGTACACTGTATACCTACACTGTCTAGGTATATTGTTTGTATACCTACACTGTCTAGGTACATTATATACCTACACTGTCGAGGTACATTGTTTGTATACCTACACTGTCTAGGTACACTGTATACCTACACTGTCTAGGTACATTGTTTGT